>NC_051452.1:4597476-4606845 GCF_001649575.2 Kryptolebias marmoratus | reverse complement strand
CTCAGACTGGACTCAGGCTGGACTCAGACTGGACTCCCTCAGACAGGACTCCCTGGGACAGGACTCACTCAGACGGTGCGTGTGACTCTTTGCAGTGATGCACGAGGCGTCGCGGCGCCTGCAGGACTGCCTGGCGGACATGTACGAACCCGACTGGTTTGGAAAGGAGGAGATGGACTCGCTGGCGGAGGTGAGACAAGGTTTGGTTGAAGGAGAAGAGTCCTCTGACGTCTCTGCATGCTGTGTCCTGCTGACTGTCTCTCTTCTCTAACTGCATGCTCCTCTCATGCTTCACCCTGAAGGAGATGATAGAGAAGGAATTGGACTTTAACCTGGAGGTAAAATGCTAAAAGCTTCCGGTGCGTCCCACAGGTCTGACCTCACACTTTCAAAAGCTCAAAGCTTCTCAGTCGCCTTGACTTTCTGTTGGAAATGTTCTCTGTGGGACACACCGCCGCAGCTCTGCAGGACAGGAAGTAGAAGTTTGGACACAGGTCAAATGTTAAAAAGTATAGAGTCCATCAGAGCAAAAAGTAGATTTTAGCAACAAACACGAACATCCAGGAGAGCAAAACAGGCTGATGTGAAAACACAAAGAGACAAAGTCTGATCTAAGTCTGTCCTTCAGGACACGGACACCCTGTGGCTGGATTATCACCAGAACATCACGGACAAGTCTCTGCTGTGTGTGGACACCTACCTGGCCCAGTTTCCTGACATCAAGGTGAGTCTGAGACGCTCAGAGAGACATGAAATGATGACAAAGGGACAGACACAGAGAAATGTAAATTGACAACAGAGTTACAGAAAGTGACAAGATGTCCACAGAGACACGTCCTCCAGGTATTTCCTGTCAAATGTTGTGTGTTGTCTTCATGTTCGGGTCGTTCTGGACTCAAACAGGCTCGTATCGCGAAACGGGAGAGGAAGCTGGTGGACTTCGACAGCGCCCGCCATCACTTTGGCTCCTTACAGAAAGGCAAGAAGAAGGACGAAGCCAAGATCGCCAAGGTAACCGTCTGTGTGTGCATGTGTGTGTTTGTGTGTGCAGGGCTCGCATGGGTTGAAGATGGTTGTTACAAACTGAGATGAAGTTCTGATTTAAGGCGGCCTGAAGAAGTTGTGAGGATAAACCAGAGGTTCCCAGTCCTCCTGGAGGAACACCGTCCTGCAGCTTTTAGATGTTTGTCCTCAGCAGGTCTTCATGTCTGCAGAAGCCTGGTATTCATTCATTCATTCATTCATTAATTCATTGATTCACTCACTCAAAGCAGAGAAACAACTAAAGCATGCAGGACAGATGTCGTCCAGGACCAGGACTGGGAACCACTGGAGTTTATTTGGTTGCTAATTGATCTTTCTGTTCATACCACCTTAACTCAATCAGTCAGAACTTCTGCAGCTAATTAACCTTCATTAAACTCATTAAAAGTTTTCTCTCAGTTGTTTCATGTTTGCATTTGTCCTGAATTGTTCTTGTTTGTTTTTGGTTTCTGCACCTCTCTGCTCCCTCCTCTTCCTCCTGTCCCTCCTCTTCCTCCTGTCCCTCCTCTTCCTCCTGTCCCTCCTCTTCCTCCTGTCCCTCCTCCTCTTCCTCCCGTCCCTCCTCTTCCTCCTGTCCTGTCCCTCCTCCTGTCCCTCCTCCTGTCCTGTCCTGTCCCTCCTGTCCTGCATGGTGTGCGCTCAGCCGGCGGTCCTGTTGGAGATGGCGGCTCCCAGCTGGGCTCAGGGTCTGATTTCGGCCCACCAGGTGGCTCAGACTAACCTGTCCTACAACCAGGTGACGCTCTGGTTCATGTCCCCGTCTTCAACCCCCCAAATAACAACAATTAGTCCATCTGGAGACACTCCAGGATCAGCACTGAGAGGTCCTGTGGAAAAGTCTTCATCCACTCCTCGTTTCTTCATATTTGCTCTAAAAAAACCTTTAAAAATAAAACCTCGCAGAAAAAAGACATTTCTGTGAGAACTGTGAGGCTGAATGATTCGCTGAAGTTTCCTTTAGCTGCTGAAACTGAGAACCAGAACTCCAGCTAACAGCTGCAGAACACCAGCCAACAGCTAACAGCTGCAGAACACCAGCTAACAGCTAAAAGCTGCAGAACACCAGCCAACAGCTAAAAGCTGCAGAACTCCAGCTTACAGCTAAAAGTATGAAAAGGCTAGCTAAAAGCTGAAGTAGCCTGAGAGGACAAACCCAGAGCCAGTAGCTGAAGCAGACTTCATAGAGAATGATGTCTGTGACAGAACCATTCAATCCTGGCTCTGCTCGGCCTCGTTGAGCCTCCTCTGCTGATCCTGCCTCGTTATAGTCGTAGTTTCTGTAGTTTCAGAGTGTCTCTGCACGCTGCATGTCTCTGCCGAACCTTCGGACGCACCTGTGCATTGATATTTGTGACGATGTGTGTGCAGGCGGAGGAGGAACTGGGTCGGGCTCAGAAGATCTTTGAGGAGCTGAACGTAGAGCTTCAGGACGAGCTCCCAGCTCTGTGGGAAAGGTGAGAGTCCTGCAGGTCCAAACGCTGCTGCCTCCTCAGATCACACTGTTAACGCCTGTTTGTGCTGGTTTAGTCGTGTTGGCGTCTATGTTGGCACATTCCAGAGCCTGGCAGGTCATCAGGAGAAGTTCCACAAAGATCTGAGCAAAGTAAGTGACCGTTTCTTCGATCAGAGTGTCGATGCAGCGATCGGTCGATAATATCTGCTCCTCCTCTGCAGCTCAGCCAGAACCTGAACGACATCATGAGCAAAATGGAGGAGCAACGACAGCTCAAGTAAGTCCAGGCTGATGTTGGTTTTTCTAAATATTACCTGTTGAAACATGAAAAGAACAGAGAATATTGACCTCATGGCGCCCCCTGCTGCAGAAACGATGCTCCTGCAGCGTCAAAGAAAGGAGACGGTGCTAAAAGGTAAACTCTGCTGCATGGACGCGTTTGTGGACTGCATGGACACAGCTCGGTTCCTCATTTCATCTGTTAACTTTACAACTAATAACCTGAGGACAAACTATAAATGCTGCCCTGATGTAAACCAAAACATTGATGTGTTTTTGTGTTAAAGGAGCTCATTGCAAAGCATAAAATCAAACATTTAAAAGGTCCTCCTGATCAATATCAAACATACATAGACATTTGGGGTTTCGACCAGTCTTCATGACTTTATAATGAGCACCTTTAAAAAACACACACAAACTGTGAAACTCAGATTTTAGAGATGACTTTTCCTTTTCTGTTTAAAACCTAAACATGGCAGAAAAATCAATTTAAGGCTTCAGTAAACTGAACCTAACTGAACACCGAACAGAACTGAGAACTGCCTTTGTGATGATTTAAAGTCGTTTTCTCTTCTTTTCTTCTGTCCTCTCAGTGAGGAGGCCAACCACAGCGAATCAGCCGGCTCAGCTCCAAAGGTGAACTAAACATAAAAACACTCACCTGTACAGAGACTGACTCTGTAATCCTGCAAGTCTTCATTTTAACAAAAATAAAATACTTTCAAAGTCAGAATGAAATTCTACATCTTTTTGTCAGTAAATGTTCTGTAAAACAGGCGAAGAAGGAGGAAACATACAACCTCCACTTTTTAATAGTTTAAAAAACAGGGCTGACTTTCTCAGCAGGATTGTTAGAGTTGGTTGGTTTCCTGCTCCCAAAGGTACTTCAGTCTGGGTGAGGGTTTTAGGAAGCAGTTTCAGAAGCTTAATGTTAGCCTGACTTATCCAATCAGAAAGCAGCTCTGACGCTTGGTCCAATCAGAAAGCAGCTCTGATGCTCGGTCCAATCAGAAAGCAGCTCTGACGCTCGGTCCAATCAGAAAGCAGCTCTGACGCTCGGTCCAATCAGAAAGCAGCTCTGACGCTTGGTCCAATCAGAAAGCAGCTCTGGGTCATTGTTGGAGCCAACACTGTTTCCACCGTCCAGCTGTTGATTTGAGGTGAAGCAACATACTACCACCTCCGTGCCTGACAGTGCTCCTGAAGGAGTGGCTTTTGGAGGCGGAGCTTCTTTCTTGGTGCTGTCAGGCTTCACTGTGTTCCAGCAGGTTCCTTCCATCTGCGGGGAACCGATGAGGATTTTTGTGCTGCTGGATGGTGGAAGTTGTGTGCTGTAGAATCATTCCATGCTGGAGAAAGAACTCATGAAACATTCATGTCAGTTAAATATTTGTTGTCTCTTCCGCAGCCTTCCTGTCCAGGTCTGTTTCTGATCTTACTGAGACTTTAATCTGGATAAATAAAGATAAATATACAGTACCTGCCTCAGAGCTGACCTCAGACAAAATGAAATATTCTTTACATTTGTACAAGACGGGCTCTTTTAAAGGTAAATCTTTCACATTACTGGTACCAAAACAGAACCTTGTCAAAAGATTTGAGAGGACAAGCTGAATATTTGCATAAGAGAGAAAAAAATCTGGAAACATGGTGAAAATTTCCTCCATAATTTATATTTTTTCCAGTAAATGTGGTTTAAAGTGCAAGTTTGTGAACTAATCTGTAAAATGTGAAGTTTGCTCCTGTTTTTACTCCCAGTAATAATAATAATTTAATGCTTTGTTGAGTATTTGTACTAACCTGGATGTGTGTTTTTGCTGCGTTTGCATGCTGTGTGTTTCCCGTGCTTTAAACCCTGTGGGTGGAGCAGAAGCCCGGTCCTCCCAGTCGGCCTCCGTCACGACCCACGCCTTCTCCGGACCCCAAACAGCAAACCGGCCTGTTGGAGGACGAGGCTTTGGGCCCGCTCACTAACACAGCGCCGCAGGTCAGACTGAACCTGGACATCACACACACATCCGAGGGTTTCTTCTCAGACTCCATTCAGAGCGACCGGCTTGATCCTGTCGGCTGCTGTTGTGTGAATTTATGAAGTCATAAATTAAATCTAAAGACATGTTGGAACACTGCCTAGTTGGTGTTGTAAATGTAAATTATGAGGAAATCTTTTAGTTTTGTGTGTCAGGGTTAAAAACAGGAGACCCGAGGAGTGAGCCCTGAGGAACTCCAGGTTTTAAATCACTGTTGGCACTTCTGTTGATGAATAAATTCATTTCACAGTTTACATTATTTATAAAACAATAACAATATTAACAAACTTGCAGAGAAGACATTTGACTGACCCTGACATGAAGGTGTGTGTGTGTGTGTAGCACCCTGACATGAAGGTGTGTGTGTGTGTGTGTGTAGCACCCTGACATGAAGGTGTGTGTGTGTGTGTGTGTGTGTGTGTAGCACCCTGACATGAAGGTGTGTGTGTGTGTGTGTGTCTGTGTGTAGCACCCTGACATGAAGGTGTGTCTGTGTGTAGCACCCTGACATGAAGGTGTGTGTGTGTGTGTGTCTGTGTGTACCACCCTGACATGAAGGTGTGTGTGTAGCAGTGTGTAGCACCCTAACATGAGTGTGTGTGTGTGTGTAGCAGTGGGAGCCCAGCTCGGGGGTCAGCTGGGATGTTGCAGTCAGATTTCCAGCTGTGGAGGTGGATGTGTTCGATGCTCAGGTGAAGGGTTGGAGGCGTGTTTACCTGCATTTAAAACCTAACATTCAAACCTTTAATTATCCTAAATTCTTGCTTATATTCTGCTGTTACTGTAAAGTACAGGATATGGTCTCTAATTTGATGGTCTAAAACCAAATAAACAGGAATACCTGAAGCTCTGTATGACTTACACGGGTTTTAGTCTCTCTCTGGGTTGCATGTAAACACAAATAAGGTATTTAAAGCATTCTAGGAAAGCAGAAAAACCTTCTTCACTGCATGGCTTTGCATGGTTCTAACTGGGTCTTGTGTCTTTGCTGTTTTAACTGGTTTTCCTTTGGGAGCTTAGACTGTATCACCACTTCCTTTCAGCAGATACAGTCCAGGAAAAAGGAAAGTCTGCCCTCCTTCAGTTCCAGGGTTTTACCTCCATCTTCAGTGAGACCGCCTCTAGAAAAGAAGCATCCAGGTGTGGCAACACAAAACCTGAAAGACAACAGCAATAACCTCAGAGGAGGAACTATTGCTGCTACTATCAGTCTGGGAAGGGTCAAAGGTCATGTGAGAACGCTGCTGGTCGTGACCCTGAAACTAAAAGAGGGAGAACTTTCTTTTTCCTTCGACTATAAGAAACAAACAACCTGAATTACCTCCTAAAAACTGAATTATACACCAGATTTTAACAATCATTCAAATTCTGGTTAAAGAAGTCCACATACACCGAAGTGTTGGTCCAGAAGGCAGCAGAACTTCCCTTCTTGGGTCGGGTCACACAGACATCATATTGACTGAAGACCCACTGATGGAAAACACAAAGTGTCCATGTTTGATGGTAATAAAAGGTTTTTTCTCGTCCCTTTCTGCTGCACGTCAGGCGCCATCATGGGACTTGTGGGTAAGCCTGAGTCAGTCGTCACTCTGTAGGAAACTCACAGCTGCACCTTTACAAATGGTCAAATAAACCTTCCAACTTCCTTCCTTTGGCTTTGCTCCTCCTCGTGTCACGGGTTTTACCGTTCCATTCAACCCTTTGGCTCCTCCTTCCTCCACCCTCCTGATGCAACCCATGGTGTTGTAGCGAGAGCAGACCACCTCAGAGCAGGTCCCCCAGCTCGATGAGGACTCAGAGGAGACCCAGGGGGGCTGGGATTACAATGAAAGCAGCTATCAGAGCCACAGTCAGTCCAGGACTGAGGACTGGACTGAAGACCAGGGACACGCGGCGCCCAGCTGGGACGATGCTGCTGCTGCTGCTGAGGAGGAGGAGGAGGAGGAGGAGGTAGAGTTGAAGGTCACAGTTGGAACTTCCTGATCAGTCTTAGATCCCTTAGATTTTGGTGAAAGACACAAAGACTGTCCTTCCTGAAGTCTGCCTCTTTTTCCTATATTGAACTCTTCTTTCTTCTTTCCTTCTTTGGTATTTCCTAATTTCTCTCAGACATCTTTCCTAACACTCCTGGACTTTTCTCTGCATTTCTAGCTACAGAGTTCGGTGACCAATGGCTCCAGTGGAGACCTTCCTCCAGGGTTCCTCTACAAGGTGAACCCACTTTGTCCTTCAGACATTGAATGAAAACTCTGGTTTGGGTTTTTGTGATTCGTTGTTCTTGTCCTGCAGGTCAAAGCAGTACACGAATACACAGCCACTGACAACGACGAGCTGGAGCTTAACATCGGAGACATGGTTCTGGTTCTGGCTTTTGACAACCCAGATGAACAGGTGAGTAGTGTATGAGCCCAGATGTTTTCTTCTTGGTCTGTGGTGCACCGTTGAGGATTCTCTGGTGTTTCTTCTCTGTCTGCAGGACGACGGCTGGCTCTTGGGTTTGAAGGAGTCCCACTGGTTGCAGAAGAAAGATATTTCAGCTAAAGGTGTTTTCCCTGAGAACTTTACTCAGAAGGTTTGATGTCAGCACCACATACAGATTCTAGCCTTTGTCTCTGCTCCTCAGTTTGACCCACTGGAAGGCGACATCTCATCCGATACAAAATGATGGAAAATGGTGCCTGTTAGAGATAAAAGTTTAAAAAGTTAAAAGCTTTTATAGAAACATACAGTCATGGGAAAAACTTCCACCTTTTCAGTTCTAGGGTTCCTGTTCCAGCAGGTTGTAGAACCTCCTCTGGCAGCAGAACTCTCATGGTTGTGGAGGAATTGTGGCCCACTCTTCTTTCCAGCATTGCTTCAGCTCAGCTCTCTGAGGTTCTGGTTCTGGTTCTGGACCGTTCTGCTGTGTTTGGGATCATTGTCCTGTTTGTCGGACAGATGGCCTCACATCTGACTCCAGAATCAGCCCAAACCATCAGCCCTCCACCACCGTGCTGACAGCTGCAGTGCATTCTGGGTAAACATCTGTCCTCTGGTCTGATTCTGGCCCAGAAGTCTTCTGGTTCCTTCAAGTCGAGCTGCCATGTTGTTTTTAGAGAGAAGAGCCTTTAACCTTTGACCTTTGACCTGCTGACTGAGGCCTGTAGAGTCTGAGCACTGCACGGTCTGACCTTCAGGGTGAATCTGCTGGTTTGACTGGCAGCTGTTTTAAATGGTTGCTCTTGTGAATAATCTTCCTCTCTGTAGAACGATGGACTCCAGATGACCTTTGACCCTTCCTATACTGATGGGCAGCAATAGTTGCTCCTCTGAGGTCATTGCTGATGTCTTACCTCCTTGACATGGTGTTACCACACACCTGGATGCCTCTTTTATAGCTTTTCTAGAGGTGGTGTCACTGATGATGGTCAGCTCGTATCTTTGAGGAGTTGAGAACCTGGTTAGGAGCCGATCTGGTTTATTAAGTCCTGAAACTCTAGAACTGAAAGCAGGTGGATTTTCTTTTTCCCATGGCTGCACATTTATGTTTGGACTTGTTATTGTAAAATGAAGCCCATTTACAGATGTTTGTTTTAGCCTCTAAGTTTTTTGGAAATCCCTAAAATAAAAAAAAAATAAGTCAAAATGGCACCAAGATTTCCCCAATTTTAATATCTGAAAACACTAAGTTCAGGAACAAACTAACAGTAGTATCTTAAACAGCAAACAGGATGCAGTTTCAACACATTTTCAGCTAAAACTTTAATATAATCAAAGTGTTTGCATAAGAAACTACCTGAACTTCTTTTTCTCCATTTGAACTTTTATAATCTATCAAACAGGAAGGAAAAGTTCTGAACTCTCTTTGCAGAACTGAAGTTTTCGACCATAAAAAGAATCTTTAAACTGAACATTAGAATTTATTTTAAACCTCCAAGTCAGGACTTGGATAACACCAGGTGGTGTGCAGGAGTTCGAGTACACAGACAGGTGGAACGCCACGTTTTCAGAACTCAGCCCTGATTTATTAAAGTCGAGTAAAGTTTCTTGTAGGTTTATCAAAGGGAACAGTTGTTTTTGTTTTTGTTTTAGCTCTGGTCATTTTGAGGATACGTCTTGATGTGTCGCTTCACTTTTTTAACGCGGAAGTGGTTTTGTTATTACTCATGTATTCACCGAGAGATGAAATGATAAACCTTATAAAGAAACTTTCTTTTACGTCTCTGGTTTCATCTTTTTATATCATCCTAAAACACCTGAGAATTAGATGTTGGATTAATACTGCGTACACCAGTGGCGCCGGATTCATTTTCTAGGTGGGGGGGCCACCGGAGTGTTTCGTCACCTTATTAATTTTACATGCATCGAATCATCGTCTAACATCAATAAAAACTGAATAATGAAACGCTTTTTCAGCTATGACTTTTTGGTCCAGTATATTATTATGAATAATGATAATTAGTTTAACCAACCAACAGCTTTATAAATGACCACAATAAAAGTAAACACAGGTAAATAACATGCGCACGGGCAGAGATGGAAGAATCCAACATCTGAGCAACAGAAATATACAAACGCTTGTGC
>NC_051452.1:4591009-4595653 GCF_001649575.2 Kryptolebias marmoratus | reverse complement strand
CAGATCTCAATGCTGTAGGTTTTATTTGTGCTTCTGTCTCTATATAAACACAGAGACACGTTAGTCACAGTCTGTGCAGCCGTCTGGTGGGAACACGCAGCGCACTGCAGGGCCGGAAAGTGGGGGGGCCAATGGCCCCCTGGCCCCAGTGGTTCCGGCGCCTATGGCGTACACACACACACATGCTTTTTTAAGTTAAGCTTTTAAAACCATATTTGCAGCTAAATAAGAGTTCAATTTATATATTAATTGTTTTTACTACAACCACAATAAATAAACTAAAGTTAAACACACGCAACATCTATTTTTCCACTTTAGAATGAAGAAAGTTGTCCATGTTTTACCAAATGCACCATCTGCCGGATGAAATCAGTGTCATTAAAGATGCATGAAGCAGAGGAGAAAGTCTGCAAGCTAATGTTCTCGACCCGTGAGCAGCAGAAGGTTCTGATGGTCACACATTCATTTTTATGTGGACTAACTTACCAACAGACCCCAAACAGTTCTTACCTGTGGTAATCCTGAGTCCAGGTCCTACACCTAGACGTGTCCTGAGTCCAACACTCTGACTCATGACCACATCCATTTTCACTCTTCAGATACAACTGGAGTCTGGTGCCGACACCACAGTTGGTCTCATTTCTGACGACTAGTCAGCCTGCAGGTCAGAGATGGCACTGTTAGGAAGCCTGATCTAACCGGTTAATAAATTGCTTGTTAAGCTGTCAGCCAATCAGAGCTGCAGGAGGACAGCTGAGGACAGATGTTGGTAACAGTTTATGGTGAAAAGACTCATAGAGTTGTTGGAGTTGTGTGGGTGCGAGCTGCCAGTAAGGCATTTAGTGAACTCTTTCCCTGACTGCTTACTTTGGATGGTTTGTTTGTGAATCTGTTGGAGCTCTTACTGCATGTGTCAAAGGTCATAATGTCTCAGTTAGATTGTCTTTGATTGACACCAGGTGAACATTACTGGACAGAAATATTGGTTTGAACATAACGTGGTTTAAAAGCTCATTTTCCTTGTCATTTGTTTCTTAGTGTGAATATTAGAAAATGCCTCAGTAATTATTGTTAAGGTTGTAGTTTAAATTACTGCAAGTCAAGCAGATTAGTGCTACACTTGTTTTTTCTTAAATGGGAACCTTTCTTTCTACAAATTCAGGAAGTTAGATATTGTATTTGTGTTTATAGTTTAAAGGTGAGGCTTGTGTTAGTCTTGGGATTCATTTGTAGATTGTGTATTGTGTACACAACCATGAATCAATAGACATGTTTACTAACTGTTATGGAAATTAAAGAAGAAGAAAGAAAACTGCAGGAACATCTTTATTGTGCTCCCCCTGGTGGTCACAACTGGCTACAGTACAGGCCCAACAACAACAATCTGCTCCTTCATATCTGCAAGACAAAGGGGATCACTGTCGACTTCCAGAGAACAAAGGAGAAAGACCACCAACCCCTCCCCCAGGGAAGGGGATGCAGTGAAATGTGTGGGGAGTTTCTGGGTGTGCACATTAAACTAACACTTCCTACCTGGTGAAACAGGTGAAACATCGTGTTTGTCAGGAAGCTGAGACGGGTCCACTTACATCAGAACAGAACAACAGGTGATGAAAGCTGAAGGATCACTGGGGCAGAGCTCCCCAACATGCTGACTCGGGACAAAGGCTCGCAGCGTTGTCACAAACAGAACACACCCTGGCCATCAGCTGTTTGACCCACTTCCACCTGGGTGGAGGTTCAGATCCACACAGAGTGAAAAACAGCTTTTCCCCCAGGGCTGAGTTCTCCATTACACTACAAAATGAATGCATGGACACTATGCTTCTATTATTCTGTTGAATCTATTGTTTTTATGGCTGCTGTGAAGCATAACAACAACAAACTTCTTGTCATATTTTATCTTCACTCATTGTTCATCGGACCATCTGCCAAACAGAGCTGGATCTCCATGGAGATCTCTGAGCCCCTCGGAGCGTTGAGTTCTGGCAGAAAGCAGTGAACCAGTTTTACTTGCCTGGTGTAAGGACTCGGGGTTAAACATTATCTTCCTGCAGAACGTTAAGAGTTATTGATGTGTGGCGGAGCATGCCTGCACATGTGTTGTCCACTCCCCACCACAAAACCCGAGCTTATCCAGAGCTGAACTTGTTGCCAAGGAGTTTGGAGGAACTATAAGAACCAGAACGCTCCCAGACACTCCACCAGATTTCCTCTGCGGATCTTCGACATCAGCAGCAGCATTCGACATCATGGTAAGTTTATGCAGTTTCACACCTTATTCCCCTCGACAGCAGGTTTTAGAGAAGAATCGTTGTTTTAACCCATTCCTCTCTACAGGGAATGTCCAGCTGGCAATGCATGCTGGGAGTAAAAAAAACATTAAATATGAGGGGAAATGTTGAAAGCAAGCGTTTGAAATTTGAAGTCAAAGCTCTGTACGTGTTTGTAGAAACAGCTGATCTAATGAGTCTGTATTTTAAATATTTTTGCGACACGACGCAATTTATGCGTGAAAATGACGTCAGCGGCGCTGGAAGAAGCTGTGTTTTTCAGCCGCTTCCTCCTCCCGCCTAAATGCCGTTCGAATATCCGTTAGCCCCGCCCACTGGCTCCACCTCCCACTCGGTTATAAAAGGGAGCGGCGGGTCCTCGCTCTCACTCCGCCTCCAGCAGCCGATTCCTCAACGTCTGGCCGAGGGAGCGAGAAATCTGAAAAAATGGTGAGTCCTGAGGTGAAACCCCGTCGTAGAGTGGCTTAAAGTTCATTATTAAACCTAAAATCGAGCTGGTACGGTTACAGGAAGTTTAGGCGTCTGTAGAACGTGACAGATAAAACAAATAACGGTTTAATTCAACAGAAACTGTTAAGTTAACGGTGCAGTTGGCTAAAGTTCGTCATTTAGGAAAGATGGTTTCTGCTTAAGTCCGGTCCACCGAGGCCGCATAGACGCAGTTAAAAATGCGCCAGAAGTCAAATTTAACCGCTCAAAGTTTGAGTCTTTGACCTCTTTAAGTGATAAATACTGTACGTGAAAATAAAAACACGTTTGGTGTTTTCTGTTCGTGTTTAAACCGAAGAAAATAGGCGGTATATTTATCCGCTGAGCACCGCGTGTCCGTGAACGTCGCACCGGCGCCTGGGGGTTCTACTTCCGGTCTGCGTGGGTCCTTTTCATTAGCCTTTCCTCCGTCGTGGGCGTGTCTTTACTAATGATGGGAGGAGTAAAGCGGCATCACGCGACCGAGCTAAGCGCGAGTCAGCGGGTTTTCAGATTAAAACCACCTGAGGGGAAAATCTGCCTCATGAGGCGTTCAAGGCGCGTCCGGACGTTTCTAACGCAGAGCCTACAGATTGTGACTTTCATTAAAAGCCCTAAATCTGGTCAAAAATTAATTTGAAAATGTTAACCGTTGAGCTGCAGTTAAAAAAATATTTTATATGATGTTAAATGAACCAATCAGTGCTTTAATTATTCACCCAGTCATAAAATGTCACAACTTGAAGCACTTTGTTGCTGTTTGTCTCAGTTAGTTGTAAATCAATCTCGTTACCCTCTCTGCTCCTGATCCGTGTCTCATGGCTTCCCTCTTCTCTCCGACAGCGTGAATGTATCTCCATGCACGTCGGCCAGGCCGGCGTCCAGATGGGCAATGCATGCTGGGAGCTGTACTGCCTGGAGCACGGCATCCAGCCGGATGGACAGATGCCCAGTGACAAGACCATCGGAGGAGGAGACGACTCCTTCAACACCTTCTTCAGTGAGACCGGAGCTGGGAAACATGTTCCCAGGGCCATCTTTGTGGACCTGGAACCAACTGTTATCGGTACTTAGATACTCCTCGGTTGAAATGTCTATAAACCCGTATGAACACGTGTTCAGGATGCGTTCTGTTCCTCAGATGAGATCCGGTCAGGAACCTACCGGCAGCTGTTCCACCCGGAGCAGCTGATCACCGGGAAGGAGGACGCTGCCAACAACTACGCCCGGGGTCACTACACCGTCGGCAAAGAGATCATCGACCTGGTTCTGGACAGGACCCGTAAACTGGTAGGCTGTGTTTATGCTCTTAGGTTCTTTGTGTGCGACCCGGAGTCTGATCCAAACTGTCCGTTTTCAGGCTGACCAGTGCACAGGTCTTCAGGGTTTCCTCATCTTCCACTCCTTCGGAGGAGGAACCGGCTCTGGGTTCACCTCCCTGCTGATGGAGCGTCTGTCCGTCGATTACGGCAAGAAGTCCAAGCTGGAGTTTGCCGTTTACCCGGCTCCTCAGGTGTCCACGGCCGTGGTGGAGCCGTACAACTCCATCCTGACCACCCACACCACCCTGGAGCACTCGGACTGCGCCTTCATGGTGGACAACGAGGCCATCTACGACATCTGCCGCAGGAACCTGGACATCGAGCGCCCCACCTACACCAACCTGAACAGACTGATCGGACAGATCGTCTCCTCCATCACCGCCTCCCTGCGCTTTGACGGCGCCCTGAACGTGGACCTGACGGAGTTCCAGACCAACCTGGTGCCCTACCCCCGGATCCACTTCCCCCTGGCCACCTACGCCCCCGTCATCTCCGCAGAGAAGGCGTACCACGAGCAGCTGTCAGTGGCTGACATCACCAACGCCTGCTTCGAGCCAGCC
>NC_051452.1:4585308-4589931 GCF_001649575.2 Kryptolebias marmoratus | reverse complement strand
GGGGGGGGGGGGGGGGGGGGGGGGGGGGGGGGGGGGGGCAGGTAAAGGCCCTAGGTCCACGCTATGAGGGGACAAAGGTTGGAGCGGTGTTACTGCTGTCAGACATGTTTGTAGTTTCTGCTGCTGTGCTCCTAGTGCTAACCTCTGCTAACCCAGGAGTGCCCGGTCCTGGTTCTGGGGGGGCCACCATCCTGACCTGATCTGAGCAGGGACACATCTGAAAGTTTGACCAATCATCACAGGAAGGCACAGACTTGTTGCAGCACTCAGACACAAAAGATTTTATTTGAAGGTCTCACAGAAACAAAAAGCTTTAATTTTTTTATTCTTTTATCTTGCTTGTGGTAAACGACAGAAATGATCTAAATGGCACACAGGAGGACAGTTCAGATTTGTCTTTTCTTTGTCCCGCAGCTTCAGTTAGAGGGTGGATCCGTTGGACTTTAACTTCCTAAATGAGTCCAAAACAAAAAGCACAAACTTCAGCCTCACGGGGATCTGTGGTGTGTTCACATGCAGCTTGGAGAATGGATTCACAGGTCCCTGAACACATCGGCTCTAACCTCATGTGTTGGTTTCTGACTTGGTCTGAAAGCATCTGGTCAGGGGACGGCCCGCCTGGTTCTGGTCTCACTGGGGCAGAGCTTTGAGGATGGCGTTCACCTCCTCAGCCACTGCGGTCAGCGCAAACTCAAACTGGTCCTGGAGACGAGACGAGACAAGAAAATCATTTCCATCAGCATCGTCTCTGAGGTGTTGGTGCAGGCTGGAAGGAGGCCGCTCTGACACTCAGAGGCTGCGGGTTCAAATCCTGGAAGACAGACTTTTAAGGTAAAAGAAACAGGAGCTGCTGAAATATCTGCTCAGAGTCCGTTCTGGAGGTTTCTGCAGTTTTTCACAGCCGTCAATCATCTAAAGAGTAAAAAAACCTGAAGGAACTCTGTCCAGGTGTCTGTGTGGACGTCTCAGGCTGGAGAGGAGCCGGTTGAGGGTTCAACTCCTGCTGCTGCGTCGGCCTTTTGAAAGTGTCCCCCTTCACCAAGTTTAAAGTCCAGAACAGAAAAGACAGGAGATAAATGCGCCACGAGAACAGTCCCCGGTGTGAAGGGTGCCGGTGGTGCGGTGTGGCCGTTCGCGTTCGTAAGGCGCCAGCGGTGCAGCAACTGGTTCGAGTCCTGCCTGCTGCCGGTACCTGGATCCACCCAGCTCGTGTGGAAGGGGGGGGTTTCGGGGGCTCCTCCCCCGTGGGGTTTCTGACACATGAAAACAGGGGGTTATGAGACCCCCAGGTGTGACAACAGGGGCTTATGGAGCTCTGAGAGGAGAACGAACGAGGGTTTTACTGACAGGCTGAGGAGATGATGAGTGGAGGATGAAGAAGATGACAACTGATAGTTGAAGTGCAGTAGTAGTAGATGATGACAGTAAGAAGTATTGAGACAACAGTGAGAGGTGTAGAAAAGACTAATAGAAAATGAGAATTAGTCTTTAACTGTAATATAGTTTAGTACTATAATAGAAGAAGATTAGTTGTCTACTGCAGTAGAATAGAATACTAGTATAGTAATATAGTATTTACTATATATACTATAATAGTGTAATATAGTATTATAATAGAGGAAGACCAGTTGTATTATACTACTATAGTATATACTACACTACTGTTTAGCTCTCTTCTAGTGTTTTGTTCTGCTACTAGATATCTACTACTCTACTACAGTAGACTAATCTTCTATAATACTTCTATTATAGTACTAAACTATATTACAGTAAAAGACTAATTCTCATTTTCTATTAGTCTTTTCTACTACTCTACATATTCTTGTCATCTACTCTACTTGACTGCACCTCTCACTGTTGTCTTCCACTCTAGTACTCTATACTTCTTACTGTCATCATCTTCATCCTCCACTCATCATCTCCTCGGCCTGTCAGTATTTCTTGGTTGTGTGAATGCTGTGAGCTGCTGTTTCTGGAACAGGTGAGTCTGACCTTTGACCTTTGACCTGCTCTGCTTTGAGTAAAAACACAACAACAAACATTTGGATCACTCTGATTTAAAAACTTTCTGCTGGTTCCGACGGTCCGGACCCACCTTGGTGCGCACCATCCCGGGCCGCTGGTCTCGGACATGCTCCAGAGTCGCAGCGATGTCGATCTCCTTCACCCCTGGAGGACAACGGATCACAGGAAGGTTCTCCTGAAAGACCGCCACAGACGGGTGGGACAGATTGATCTGGACCTCACAGATTTACCTTTAGCCATACGGTTCAGAACCATGTCGATCAGGATGTAGGTCCCAGTCCGTCCCGTCCCGTCGCTAAGGAAACAGAGACAGAAAGCTCCATCATGTGTGGTAGTAAAGGCTGCCACCAAGTGGTCACATGAGGTACTGCAGTGATTCAGACTGGGGGGGTGAGGTTTTACCTGCAGTGCACGATGATGGGGCAGGAGCGGCCTCGGTAACATTTATTCACCTTCCTGAGGAGCAGGAACACAAAACAGGCTCCAGTAAACAAAAATAAACACTTATTTACAATAAACTCCCTGCAGCAGACGTGTGATGAAAACCAGGAAGTTTAAATCTTTCTTTAAGACACGTCTTTCTCCAGGCCAGGGCTAAAAACTGTTCAACAAGCTTTAAAAACATCTGAAGTTTTCTGTGAGTTTGTTCTGATTAAAGTTTTAATTCTCTGGAAACTGTTGAGAATATTTAATCATTATTTTCACCATTTAATCTTCATAAAAAGGAAATAAAGTTTCATAATAAAACTGATTACAACTCAGAGCTAAACCTTTACATGCTGCTGTCCCCATCTGTCCCTCCGTGACCCATCTGTCCCTACGGGGACAGTGTCTCAGTTTGGGGTGTTGTCCCTCTCACAGTACAACAGAAACATCTGGTTGTTTCTGAACTCTGTTTTAAATCTTTGTCTTTAATTCTGGGAACATTTAAACTCCTGCAGCGCGGCTGCAGTACCTGCGGAAGTCCAGCAGGGGGCGCGTGGAGGTGGGGATGCCCTGCACCGGCCAGCTGAGGAAGTGGAACTGCGTGAGTGTGCGCGTCTCCTGCGTCTGCACGTTCTTCAGGTAGAAACTGCGCACCAGGAAGTCGTTGCACCAGATGTGCTCCGACACCAGGTTCACCTGAGGATCAAAAACAATCATCATCTCATCTGCAGACCGAGTCCAGAGGTTCCCAAAGCCGGGGTCCCCACCCCACCGGGGGTCGGGACACACCACATGTTCGATCCTGAGAGGGCCGGCAGAAATCAGATTAAAAAGTAAAAAAATCTGTTAGCATGACTCTCAGCTACCACCACACCAAGTTTCACCTTAATATCTGTAAAAATGAGTTGTAGCCATTTTTGTGCTTCTAAGGTCAGTTGGCTGTGGCAGCCATCTTGAATCAGGTTGATTCCAAAAGTGAATCAGCTGTAGAGGTCCATCCAATGATCACTTTCTGAGGGCTTGGTGAAGGAGATATTTTGCTAACAGACACACCTCGTAGATGTGGTAGAGGGACGAGCCTTCATCGGGCCAGTAGCGGTCGCACTGTTTCTCTCCATCCTCCACCAGAGCACTCATCATCACGATGACGGTGCAGCCGTTCTCCCACACCATCTGCACAACAACGAGAAGGTCACCACGAGCCACAAACAGCTGGACCAGGACCAGGACCAGGACCAGAACCAGGACCAGGACCCCACTGACCTGCCAGAAGTCAGAGATGGTGTGGGACAGCGGGCCCTGGGTGGCGATGTAAGCTGGCATCCGGGGGTCGTGCTCGATCTGCGGGCAGAGGAGCCTCAGAGTTAAACTTCCATCTACCACGTTCTTCTTCTACTTTTCTCATGTTGCCACGGAAACCACGGGAGGAGGAGGAGGGACTCACAATGGTGCTGGCGTTGATGTAGTCGGAGCGGGAGGGGTTAATGTCAGCATTCAGCTTCACCCTGGAGTGGTCATCTGCAGACAAACACAAACATTTCAGCCGGTCGGTTCTGGTTCTGCTGCCTGGGCCCGGTGGGTTTAAACCTTCATCAGACTAAAGGATTTCACCTCAAACAGAATGAGACCAAATGTGAGCAAATTTAAATAAACTACCCATTCAGGGTCCAGTTGTGGGTTTAACTGAGCGGGTCAGACTCACAGGGAACCGAGTCGGGGCAGCGGTTCTTCTTGGCATTGGCGTCGCTCTGAGCCACGGACACGGAGCTGGGCTCGGCCTGGTAGGAGCACAGAGCCTCCCACTCCTTCAGCAGACGGTCCTTGTTCCTCAGGTGGTCCTCCATGTAGGCCTTAGTCACGAGGAACACAGGAACACAGATCAAGCTCAAAACCAAACCAGTAACACTCCGCAAACACAAAGTTTATAAAGTCAGGTGACCTCCGTCTGTTTTCATCTGGTGACCTCATCACAGCAGATAAAGGCTGACTAAAAGAACAAAATCTGGCCTTTTAACAGAACTACTAATTATCCCAGTTAATCCCAGTTACCAGGATCATGTGACCTGTAATAATAATCCAGTTACCAGGATCATGTGACCTGTAACAATAATCCAGTTACCAGGATCATGTGACCTGTAATAATAATCCAGTTACCAGGATCATGTGACCTGT
>NC_051452.1:4581886-4582772 GCF_001649575.2 Kryptolebias marmoratus | reverse complement strand
TCATGTGACCTGTAATAATAATCCAGTTACCAGGATCATGTGACCTGTAATAATAATCCAGTTACCAGGATCATGTGACCCGTAGAGATGTCCATGTTGGCCTGCGCTGGCTCCTCGCACCAGGACGGCGTGCTGCTGTGGGAGCTGGGACTGGGCTGGGGTCCGTCGCTGAACTGGGACGACACGCTGCTCACCCTGGAGTCGGCCCCGCCTCCTCCCGACGCTCCACCCGGTCCTGCCCCGACTCCGCCCGCCCCGCTGGCTCCTCCCACTGCGCCCAGGGCGGCGGCCTCCAGGCGTCCGAAGGCGCCTTTGGAGGCCATGTGCTGGCGACACAAGTCCTGGTGAGGCAGGTGGAGCAGCAGGTGTTACGCTAATTTCTCAGCTTTTCTGGAACTTTTACAAACATTTCAGGTAAGTAATCAATTAAAAAAGCTCCAGTAGGATGTGTTGTATTAAATAAATCAGGTTAAACTCCCAGGATTTATAGCTGGGAGAGTCTGGAAACCATCAGACATGATGGAGATCTTATCAAGATAAAGATGAGGATTTTAAATGCTGCTGAAAGTCAAAAACTACAGGATGGAAACTGATGTTTGTTAGAGAGGGAGGCAGGTGGAGCAGAGGACACGAAGAAGCAGAGGACAAGGAGGAGCAGAGGACAAGAAGGAGCAGAAGACACAAAGGAGCAGAGGACACAAAGCAGCAGAGGACACAAAGGAACAGAGGACACAAAGGAGCAGAGGACAAGGAGGAGCAGAGGACACAAAGGAGCAGAGGACACAAAGGAGCAGAGGACACAAAGGAACAGAGGACACAAAGGAGCAGAGGACAAGAAGGAGCAGAGGACACAAAGGAGCAGAGGACACAAAGGAGCAGAGGACAC
>NC_051452.1:4574007-4574904 GCF_001649575.2 Kryptolebias marmoratus | reverse complement strand
CCAAACGCTCCATCCAGTTCGTGGACTGGTGTCCCACCGGCTTCAAGGTTGGCATCAACTACCAGCCGCCCACCGTGGTTCCTGGAGGAGACCTGGCCAAGGTGCAGAGGGCCGTGTGCATGCTGAGCAACACCACCGCCATCGCCGAGGCCTGGGCCCGGCTCGACCACAAGTTCGACCTGATGTACGCCAAGCGGGCCTTCGTCCACTGGTACGTGGGGGAGGGGATGGAGGAGGGCGAGTTCTCCGAGGCCCGGGAGGACATGGCCGCCCTGGAGAAGGATTACGAGGAGGTGGGAACTGATAGCGTGGAAGAGGAAGAGGAGGGAGAGGAGTACTGAAGTTTCAGCTTGTTTTTTAACGATGCAAATGTTTAAAGGCCTGCTGTGGAAGCGCTGTGTGTAAATGAGAGGATTTTAATAAATCCCTTGAACGACAAGTTTCTGGTTTTATTTAAGGTCTGCTGTTTGGTGATTCTAATGACAGGTCTGAAGCAGCCATGATGTGTCCCAACAACAGAAAACACACATTTATACACACACCTGTGTGCTGTTAGTTTGAGTTACCATGACATGATTTATCAATAACACTCTGAACCACAAGACAAATGATTAAAGGTTTGGGTGAACTTTAAACTAATATTGTTGTTAGATCTGTTTTTACCACTTTTGAACAAAGAGCTGAACTTGAGTCCTAAAAGCTCTGAAGCTCTGTTTACAACAAACTTCAAAATGGCTGCCAGCACTAACGCTAATCTGTCTGAGTTGATCATTTTTAGACATCATCTTCTTTACCTGCTTCTCTCTAAGTCACATGGAGACAACATCCACCCTCTCACCCCCACCTTTAGAGTTAGCAGTGAATGAAAACGGAGTACCTGGAGTACAGGTGAGCTCG
>NC_051452.1:4569992-4573907 GCF_001649575.2 Kryptolebias marmoratus | reverse complement strand
GAAGGAGCAGAGGACACAAAGCAGCAGGGCTTCAACTGTCCAGGAGGACAGGGAGTGAGGTAAAGAGGTGAAGAAGAGAGTCCAGGCAGGATGGAGAAAAGATTCAGCAGTGAGCAAAGGTCAAAGGTCAAATGAAAGGTTTACAGACAGTGGTAAGAGCGGCCATGTTGGATGGTTTGGAAACAGAACAGGAAGTGTCAGAGCTGAAGATGTTGAGGTTCTCCTTGGGAGGGACGAGGATGGACAGGATGAGGAATGAGGTCCTCAGAGAGAGGACAGACTGAGATGGTTTGGACATGGGCAGAGGAGGGACAGAAGGATGTTCGAGACAAAGAGGACAGATATGGATGCAGTTAGAGGACAGAGGACACAGAAGACAGAGTTAGATGGAGGAGGAGGACTCGCTGTGGAGAAGAAGAAGAAGCTACAGCTTTGCTTCCTGTAGCTTTTGTTGAACCTCTTCCTTCTGATTCAACCAGGTGACATCCTCAGCCGTGTCACTTCCTCCTCACCTGGTACTCCTGGTGGCTGAAGCTGCCGCCCTCCGGTCCCAGGCCCAGCTTCTTCGCCGCCAGCCGGTGGGCGTGATGACGGAGGCAGGCGACTGTCATGGCCGCCACCAGGATGCCGCCGATGCAGGCCATGGCTACGAGCGTGGCAAACACCCACTGGGAGCGGGGCTGGACTCTGGTCGCCAGGGGCAACGACTTCCCCGCGTTCATCTGTGGAAAACGAGGAACATCTCTTCAAACTAAAGGCCTCCTGCTGGGACTTTCAAAATAAAAGCTAAAAGACTCATCCTGCCTCTCACCTGTTCAGCTCCGCTCTGCAGAACCTTCAGGCCCGTCTCAGAGTCCAGGAAGTTCTTCTCTGCAACTAAAGAACAGAAGTTTAGCTCCGACCTGTCAACACAAACGCTTCGACCTGAAAAGCTTCTTGTTCAGTACTTTTTCCTGCTCTGCCTGCTGCGTTCGAGGCCGTCAGGTTTTTGGAGTTTGGTCTGAGTTTGAAGGTGACAGAAGGTCCGCCGGCGCTGCAGAGACAGAGACAGAAGAAACAACATCCATCAGCTCCCGGGTCAGCTTCAGCTGCAGGTTCAAAGGTCACCACAGACAGCTTCCTGTTTCTAACTCCTGATTCTCTTTACTTCCTGTTGACAAACACGCTTCAGACAAACAGAACCGTGACCCGCTCTGATTGGCTGATGACACAGGAAGTGAAAACTGCTGCACCTCTGATTGGTGACGATGTATCCGAACTCCTTCTGTCCTCCTCTGTCCTGATTCGCTGCCTCAGCTGGATGCGCCTCCTTCTGCTCTCCGTCCAGTGTGGCGGCAGGGGGCGGAGCCTCCTGGAGGATGGTTTTGTAGGCCATTGACCCCTCGGTGACCTGAAGGAGGAGACAGAGACGCTGATCTGATCTGATTCAAACTCAGGCTTTATTAAATCTGAACCCCGTCCCTTCTGTTTTCCTGTCTCAGAGTCAACAGAGAGGAAGTGGATCTTCTCCTGGGTTAAGGCGTCCTCACCTTCTTCTTCATGGCTGTGTCCTCGCCGTCCTTTTCTGTTTGAAACAAACCAAAGTCCTTCATGAAGATTCTGATTCTGATTTTTGATCGAAAGGAAGTAAAAACTGAAACCTTTGCTCTGTTTGGAGACGAGCGAGTCCTCCAGCTGCAGCAGCTTCAGAGACGCCGGCAGGTCGTCCTTCATGTCCTTCATGTCCTTCATGTCCTTTATGTCCTTCATGTCCAGGCCGTAGTGGTCCAGCAGCAGAGCCAGCTTCTGCAGAGAGCGCTCTGAAAGTTCAAAATAAAAAAAGAATCAAAATAATTAATAAAGCCTTTAAAAGAAGGAATTTGTCCCTCATCACTCACCGTCCAGCCCCGACAGGAAGTTGTACTCCGGCTGCGTCTTCTTCTTCTGCTCCTGCGGCGGCTGCTTCTGGAGCTGGCTGACCTGGGACACGTAGTCCTCGCCGTAGTCCAGCGGGAAGTCCAAGTCCGGGAACAGGGAGGAGGAGGAGGGCAGGCCCGAGGACACCGCCCCCCTGTGGCGAGGCAGAGACTGTGAGGAAGAGGAGGATGAGGAAGGAGCAGCCAGGTACAGAGAGACCAGGTCCTGGAGGAGCTGCCGGTCCCGGTCCACAGAAGGTCCCTGGGGTTTGGAGCGAGGGAAGGCTGGATTATCATCCAGGGAGTTCAGGGAGCGCTCCTCTTCGTCCTGGAAGCCAAACTGCTGCTGCAGAACCAGAAACAGAACATTGTACTTCCTGTGATCCACTTCCTGTGATCCACTTCCTGTGATCCACTTCCTGCGACCTACGTCTTCTACTTCCTGTGATCTACGTCCTGTGATCGACTTCCTGTGATCTACTTCCTGTACTTTACTTCCTGTGATCTACCTCCTGTGATCTACCTCCTGTGATCTACTTCCTGCGATCTCCTTCCTGTACTTTACTTCCTGTGATCTACCTCCTGTGATCTACTTCCCGTGATCTCCTTCCTGTACTTTACTTCCTGTGATCTACCTCCTGTGATCTACCTCCTGTGATCTACTTCCTGCGATCTCCTTCCTGTACTTTACTTCCTGCAGCCACCAGGGGGCAGACAAACAGCTGGACTCACATCCAGCTGCAGGGCGGGTTTCAGTCTCCTCTTACCTTGCGGAAGGTGTACGGGTCCAACAGGGGCGTCTGCATGTGGACGGACGACCGGGCCGGGTCCAGAACCATGTAGTCCAGGTACTGCTGCCTCATCTCTGGGTCTCCTGGGTCTCCAGGACCCTGATCTCTGTGAGGACCTGGACCCATCAGCCTGGCTGACCTGAGATGTAAAACAGTTAGGTCACCTGTAAAGCTCAGATTTTCAAACAGCAGGCTTTTCTTACTGTTTGGGTGATTTCTCCTGAGGTTCAGAACCGACGGTAGGAACCTGACCCAGTTCTCGGCTGATGATGGTCTGGGTCACGTCATCCTTCCAGGTCAGACCTGAAGGTTCACACAAATGGCTTTCATTTCACCATTACCAGCAGAATTTAGAGCTGTGACTCTGCGGCTGAGTTCAGAGACTCACCCTGCACCATCAGGTCTTTGAGAACTTCCTGCAGCTTGTGCAGAACCGGGACGGAGACCTGGTACTGGACCGGCTCCTGGTTCGGAGCCTGGCACCGTCCGAACAAACCGTCTGAAGAGAAGGAGATGAAGACTGAAACACACTGAACATGGAGGGAGAACCTGAAGCTGAAGAACTCTGGATGTTTCTCTGAACAGCAGCTGACAAAGTGAGGAAATCTCTAACTAACCCTAATGTAGCACAAAGCACAACATAGTCAGCTAGAAGCTACACAGAAACTGCTGCCATGAGTTGCTTCTCATGTGGTCAAATCATCGGCATCAAGCAGAGAAAACATTTAAGAAGGAACATATTATGAAAACTGGAAGGACAGTGGGGACCACCGTCTTCGAGGAAGAAAAACATCCTGAATGATCGAGATCGGCGATCCCTCAGACGTTTAGTGAAATCAAATCAAAGAAAAAGCAGGTGTCAGCAGGTTCTTTGAGGCGAATGTAGAACCCTGCAGAACCTGAACCTGGTCCACTGAAGACTGGAACAAAGACAACACCAGAGAGATGAAAAGCTGCTGTTGCTATGGTGAAGGACGTTAGTGGACATTTCCATAAAGACTTTGACCTCATGGACCTCAGCTGGTGTTCAGGTTTTATTCTCCAACTGTTGACCCTTCAGAGCCACCGTACCTTTCAGTCCAGGCTTCTTATCTGCAAAGTGTATCAGGAGGGTTTGTTGTGATCACAGTCAGACTGCATGAATAATCCCACAGACCTGAACGCCACACACACACACACACACACACACACACACACACACACACACACACACACACTCTCTCTCTCTC
>NC_051452.1:4568425-4569905 GCF_001649575.2 Kryptolebias marmoratus | reverse complement strand
CACACACACACACACACACACACACACACACACTCTCTCTCTCTCTGAAGTGTGTGTGTCCGCAGGCCTCGGTGACTCATCATCTCCCACCCACCTCTCATCAAACAAACACACGAGGAAGACCCACAGTCGGCAGGCAAGTGATGTCACTGTTGTCATGGAGACGATCAGAGAGAGCTGTGATTGGTTGAAGAGGAGACCCTGTTTACGTTGGTCAGGATCTTCCTCTCTTTCATCGCCTCGCTCCTTCCATCTTTCTGCCACGGCAGCGCACATCCACAACACACACAACACACACAACACACACAACACACACAACACACACCAACACACACAACACACACCAACACACACAATGAACAACACGCACACCAACACACACAACACACACCAACACACACAATGAACAACACACACCGACACACACCAACACACACCAACACACACAACGAACATCACACACCAACACACACAATGAACAACATACACCAACACACACAATGAACAACACACACCGACACACACCAACACACACCAACACACACAACGAACATCACACACCAACACACACAATGAACAACATACACACCCATTCTAACCCTCGCTCGCGAGCAGAAGGCAGGTGACACTGTTTTGGCCTCTGTGTGTGTTCTTGTGTCTGTCTGTTAGCAAAATATTTCATGAAGTATAGGGTGGATTTTAATAAAACTCCCAGAAAGTTACAAGTCTCCAGCAGCTAAAAGCTAAGGTTAGCATCACAGACACTTCGGCTGTTTTTGTGGCAGGTGTCAGCTGGTCACTGATGTTGCCTCGACTCATTGATTTAAGGACACATTGATGCTAAAACTCTAGCTTCAGATTCGGCTCCTTTGGGATTTTTTCGGCTGCTCTTCATGGTTTTGCCGTTAGCAGCTTCAGCACAAACGTTCAGCTGATCCTGACTCCTGACACCCAGATCAACTCACCGTTGCTGCACAGCTGATCTCTGGGACAGAGTTTCTTCTCAAACAAACAACCTGCAGAAAACAAACAACAAACAAACAAACAAAGTGACTCTTTAACAGAACAGAAGGAACAACTAGAACCAAGACAACATCCAAACCAGCAGAACACAAGCTGATACCTAGAATAAGCTAAATAAGAAGCTTATTTAAATAAATAAAAACAAAGCCCCGTCATTTCAACAGAACCAAGAAGTAAAAACCCAGAACATTCATCTCCTGAATGAGCTGAAGGTTTTAAGATGTGAGCAGCTGAAACAGCCGAAGGTTTGGATCGAGAGCTACTTCAGATCCTTCATCCTTCAGCAGGAAGAGTGAAAATGCTGAGTCAGCGTTCAGAAAACTAAAGAAATGATTTTATACCTGTGAAGGTTTACATCTCTGTCTGCTGCATCCATCCTTTAAACATCCATCCATCCATCCATCCATCCATCCATCCATCCAACCAACCAACCATCCATCCAACCATCCATCCATCC
>NC_051452.1:4563999-4565790 GCF_001649575.2 Kryptolebias marmoratus | reverse complement strand
AATCATCCATCCATCCATCCATCCATCCATCCATCCATCCATCCATCCATCCATCCATCCATCCATCCAATCATCCATCCATCCATCCATCCATCCATCCATCTAATCATCCATCCATCCATCCATCCATCCAGGACCAGCTCCATGTGAGGACTCATGTCTTCTGTCCTCTCCTCCACCCACGCTCCATCCTCCCTGCTGTTTACAGACGGTGGTGTTAAACTCCAGCTACTGAAGTCTGATTGATGGATGACCTTCAGCTGATGATGAATGACTGCTAAAACAGCTAAAGAAGGTAAAACTGAGTTAAAGTTAAAACAAGCAGAACAGTGGCTAAATTGAGTAAAAGCTAAAAGTAACAACACAACAGTAGCTAATAGTTATCTTTCTGCTTCTTTAGCTTATAGGCAGCCTTTTGCAACTTTTAGCTACTGTTTAGCTCACCTGTTCCTGCTTTCAGCTGTCAGCTGTAAGCCTTCTGCTGTTTCTGGCTCCTGGCTGAATAAACAAACAGCTGAACTGATCTGCTCTGAGCTGCCGTTACTCTGTGACGACTCGTCTCCTGCAGGTCAGTCTGATCTGAGACCTGTGTGTGGAGCTGGAGCAGGAGGTCAGACAGGATGAAGCTTCCTGCAGACACTCAGTTTGTCCTGCTGAAGCTTTCACACGTTCACAGGAAGCAGCTGGTAAACCTCCGCCTCTTTGTTTTCCTTCAGATTTCAGGTTTTCATCGATTTATAAAGAAAGGAACAAGGAGCATAAGGATCTCATTTCTAACTTCACCTATTTGTTGTTTCAACGTGAACAGAAGTTGATGCTTTATTTTCCTCCCTGTCTGAATGCTGACTCAGCAATTTCAGCTTCCTCAGCACCATGTCTGCAGTTTGACTGACAGGTGCGCAGCAGCTGCAGTGACGTCATCGAGCAGCTCTTCCTCCTGATGATGAAAATGATTGACAGCTCCAGTCTGCATCAGTGATGGAGGCAGACGGAGCAGTCCAAACGGGTCAGAACCGCCCGAACTTCCCGCTAAAACCTCCGATGATTCGGAGACAGAGTCGTGACTTCCGCACGGCACCGCGCGGAGCTGGAGCAGAACCGAGCCGCAGCTCCGGCCTTACCGTGTCGGGCGGCCGAGCAGAGCCGGCAGGAGGCGGTGAGGAGGAGGCAGAGAGCCGCCCAGAGCCGCGGAGACCTCATGGTAGGTCCAGAGTCCACCGAGGAGGAGGAGCAGGTTCTAACAGGTCTCCATGTCTGAGGAGGAGAAGCTGCTGCTGCTCAGGAGGAGGAGGAGGAGGAGGATGGAGAGGAAGGGGAGGAGGGAGGGAGGAGGAGGAGAAAACAAGCCCCGCAACTAAACTTCACTGGAAAAAAAAACACCATGTATGGAAGACCATCAGTGCCATAAAACCTAAACTAATGATTTAATGGTCTGCATAAATATGAGTCAGTAAGAATAATTATGGGATGCAGTCAGAAATGAGACATTAATCTGATTGTCTCTTCTAAGACAAAAAGACAAGAGACACAACTCAGTCAGAAATATGAGACAAAATCAGAATCATGAGATTAAAAGTAATAATTATTACTTCTGAGTTTTAATAAATATATTCAGGAGCAGGAATGGACTTCCATACATCTGCCAGAAAAACCCCATCAAAAACCTGAACAGAACCTGAACAGAACCTGAGCAGGACCTGAGCAGAACCTGAGAAGAACCTGAGCAGAACCTGAGCAGGACCTGAGAAGAACCTGAACAGAACCTGAGAAGAACCTGAGCAGAACCTGAGC
>NC_051452.1:4560927-4562735 GCF_001649575.2 Kryptolebias marmoratus | reverse complement strand
ACCTGAGCAGGACCTGAGCAGGACCTGAACAGAACCTGAGCAGGACCTGAGCAGGACCTGAACAGAACCTGAGCAGGACCTGAGCAAAACCAAAACTGACAGAAAGACAAAGGCGTGAGCTCAGTCCTGATCCAGCATGGATCTGCTGATGTGGTTTAACATGAATGACCTCAGTGCGTCTCCTTTCAGGACATCCCATCACACACCCTCCCCCCCTCTGAAGACAGGACGTGGCTCTCAGCCGACCCGTCAGAGCCAGAACCCACCCGGACTCCTGGCAGAGCAGCAGAAGATGTTTTAGTTTAATTAAAGCCCTGCAGCTGCTGCGGTTTTTAAACCCATCCCAACCTGCAGAGACAAGAAGCCAACCACTCAGGACCAGGATTTTCACCACTTTATTCTCTAAATCAGCCATTCTAAGATATTTATCTTTTCTTGTCAGTTTTTATTTTCATTCACAGCAAAAACAAGAAGACTGAAGATGAATAAATCAGTTTTTGTTGAGTTTTCCTGGGATGAGCGTCAGTCCACGACCAGCGAGCTCCTGACGGCTGGAAAGAACTCGAAGAAGCCCTGCAGGAGGAAGCAGACACGAAGGGTTAAAACACAGCAGACAGGAAGTTCAAGAAGATCTGAGGCAGAGACAGGGACAGGGACAGGGACAGCCTGGACGAGTCCAACCCCCTCTGAGGGCGAGCTCAGGACGTGGACACAGGTCTTCCTTTGGTTCTACAGCAGGGGTGTCAGACTCCAGGCCTCGAGGGCCGCTGTCCTGGAGGTTTTAGGAGTTCCTGCTCCAACACACCTGATTCAGACGGTTTAATCACCTCCTCACCCAATCATCAGGTTCTCCAGGAGCATTTAAAACATGCAGGAGAGCAGAGTTTGACACCTGTACTCTACAGGAACCCCGGGACCCCCCACAGAAGGCCTCGGGGGACACGGTCAGAAGCCTTCTCCACATCAACTCATGTAGACTGGAGGGTAGAACTCCCATGACCCCCTAGAATCCCTGCCAGGGTGAAGATCTGGTCCACTGGTCCCCGACCGGAACCAAAGCCTCCTGGATCTGAGGGGAGGGGTCAGACTAAGAGGGACCTGACTTTGGGGGACCAGGGGACCATCCTGGATCCAGGTCTGGGGGGGAGGAGCTCACCAGGGAGCACCTGGTGGTCCAGCCCTGGCTCCTCCCTAAACATGAAATGGAGGCCCCTCCCCCTGACAAACTGAGTAAATATAAACCTATCAGCAGGTTTGGGTGCGGTCACCTTGAAGAGGGTGGTGCTCTGCAGCACGCTGGAGGTGCAGCACATCTCCCGGATGGAGTGCATGGACAGCTGCGGACCGCCGATGTCCGCCACCGGAATACCAAGACGGGCCGCCAGGATGGGTCCGATGGTGGTCCCACAGGGGCTGTCGTTACGGACCATCACATCCTGCAGGGGGACAACAGGAAGTCTTATTCTGAAAGTTCAAGTTTACTTCAGCTGTTGTTGCTCATGTTTCCTGAACGCCCTCTAGTGGTCACGACAGAAACATCAGGCTCAATGTTTTAAAGTCGTGAAATTATTTGAATAAAACGCTTTAAAGAAAGAATTATCTTTTAATTTAACTAAAACAAAAAACATTAAACAATATGTACAAGTAACAATATGTTTTTAAAAAGGTTTGTATGCTTATTTTTGTTTTAGTTGATTTATTTGTTGTAGTATTTTAACATTATTGATGAAGAAAAAGAATAAATGATAACAACAAAAAACAGATGATTCAGAATCAAGGTTTTAAATTACTTTAAAATATTTTATCCA
>NC_051452.1:4552131-4560827 GCF_001649575.2 Kryptolebias marmoratus | reverse complement strand
GGCCCACAGACCCGTCGGTCCACAGACCCGTCGGTCCACAGACCCGTTGGCCCACAGACCCGTCGGCCCACAGACCCGTCGGTCCATCGACCCGTCGGTCCATCTCCTGCTCCGGCCTCCAGCACTCAGGAACGAGACTCCCAGAGACCTGAAGGGAACGTTCCACCTGTTCCTGTTGAGAACCATGAACCTAAACTAACCCTGACTCTTAGAAACCCGCTGAGATGTATTTGAAACTTTTCTAAAACACCTGAATGTGGAGAAACTGATGTTTGTCAGATTTTTACCAGCAGCAAACATTCAGCAGAAGAAGCAGGAAGCAATGATCAAAAACAAAAAATAAAATAAAATCAGTCTTCAGACTTCTGGAGTTCACTTTATTTTGGTTCTGGTGTTTCTTCTGGTCTCCACGGGTCCTTACATGATGTCCTGTTGGTGCTGGGTCGACTCGCTGACGACCTGAAGGTGGGAAAAACACGAGTCAGGAGGCAGGAAACTACGAGTCAGGAGGCAGAAAAACACAAGTCGAAGACTGGAACCAGGTCTAACTAGGAAACAACAAACTAAACCGTTTTCCTTGTTTTGGTTTCTGACTGACTCGTTTCATGACGTCAGGAGAACAGAACCGGTCTGCAGAAATACTGGAGCAACATGTTTGAACAGAACCGCAGAGGAGCAGTTGATCGTGTCCCGACATGTTCCACTCATCAGGTGCTTCAAACATGCAGCTGGTGGAATTTGGGAAACAGCTTTAAATGTGTAAAATCGGTTTGTGAGAATAAAATAAATTCTAACAGAGTCACAGTTCCGTTTGTCAGCTGGCTGCAGCTGCTTGGTCCTCTGTGACAGGACTCTGGGAACCCCAGAGTCCCTGTTCTCAGTGGAGACATCACCACAGACTGAGAGACCAAGACAGAAGAACTGGTTTTGATTTGCTCCTGTTTAGGTCTGAATCGTGACATTATCAGAGCTGAGAGCTTGTTTGGACCATCTGAAGCCGGTCCTGAGAGGCACCAGGAGGTCTGTGAAGGAAAACAGATCCGTGTTGGTCTCACCTCTCCATCCCGGGTCTCGATGGTCTTGATGAGGACAGTTTTCTTGGAGTGCTTCTCAGAGGAGCTCTGCTGGTGCTCAGGGCTGGTCTCTAACCCAACAGAACCAGAACACATCAGGATTAACGCCATGTTTGGAACCTTCACACCTCTGCAGAAGTCTGGGCTGTGTGGTGGTGTGTTCAGGGAACAGCAGGAGAGTCCGTACCTCTGAAACTCAGCGTGGCGTAGCTCTGAACAGGCAGGGTGATCCTGCAGAGAGCCACAGCAGTCAGAACAAGACCACCCGTCAGGACAAAGACCCGCTCTGACCCCCTACCTGCTCTCCTCCCCTTCCAGCAGCTTCCTGTAGGTGGCGATCTCCACGTCCAGTGCCATCTTGACGTTAAGCAGGTCCTGGTACTCGCGGAGGTGGCGCGCCATCTCATCCTTCATGTTGGCGATCTCCGCCTCCAGCCGAGCGATGGTGTCCTGGAAGGAGGAGGCCTCCTGGCCGTGGCGGTCCTCCAGGTCCCGCATCTGCCTCATCAGGGACTCGTTCTGGGTTTGATCAGAGAGACGAGCTGAGCTGGGAGAGGTCAGGGGTCAGAGGTCAGGGGTCAGGGGTCAGAGGTCGGGGGGGTTAACGTACGGTGCCTTTGAGGGAGTCGATCTCGCAGGTGTAGGCCTGGATCTGGTGTCTGAACTCCATGGTGTCCTGCCGGGCCTGCTTCAGGGCCTCGTTGTTCTTACTCACCGCCTGGTTCAGGTCCGACACCTGCAGGGTCAGAGGTCAAAGGTCAGCCTCAACAGCGGGCGGTTATTTTTGTTTATTTCTTTGAATGATTTCAGGATTTAAAGACAGGAGAAGCAGAAACGAGTCGTACAGATTGAGGATCTGCTGACCTCTGCTGGTCTGATGAAACATCTCATGAAGCTCTGAGGGAAGTAATCACTGGAAGAACTACAGCTGGCTGACATTTAGAGTCAACCTGATTCAAGATGGCCGCCACAGCCATCTTTACCTCGGTGAGTTTTACAGACACTGAGCCTGAATCTGACCTTTGACTTGTACCACTCCTCGGCCTCGGCGATGTTCTTGGCGGCGATGCCCTCGTACTGCACCCTGATGTCTCGCAGCGCCGCTGTCAGGTCTGGTTTGGACATGTCCATCTGGATCTGGACCTGCGTCTCCTGCATCTGGTTCTGCAGCTCTCGGATCTCCTGCAGGGGGACGAGGAGCTTTAAACCGACTCATTCTTTCGCCTCACATGGAATGTTTCAGTTCAGAGCAGAGGACCTCTTCGTGGATCTTCTTCAGGAAGGCGATCTCCTCCTGCAGGGTCTCGATCCGTCTCTCCAGGTCCAGGCGAGCCAGAGTGGCAGCGTCCACATCCTGCAGCAGTTTGGGAGGACATTAAAGACAAGAGATCCCAGAACAACTGACCACAGAGTGAATCAAATATACTGTGTGTCAACCTGAAGAGCTGCTTAATAATAAAACCGTCATAGAAGATTGACCTTCTGTTGGTAAATGCAGAAAGTTCAATTTATTTCTCAACCAAACTGGATCTGTGGGTTTTTAGTCTGAAAGGAAAAGTGATTCTGGATGATCTATAACATAAAGAAAGAAAGTAAAAGTAAAAAGAAACTGTTTACTGAGACATTTCCAGCAGAGAAACGAACATGAAGCTGCAGGACTTACTGCTCTGAACGCAGCCAGGTTGTTCTCTGCTTCTTCTCTCTGAAGAATCTCCTCCTGCAGCCTGAGGAAACGTCAGCGAGACACAGAGACGGCTTACATCCACTGCTTTCCAACCCTTCCACCGACTGAACTCCCAGGCAGAGGAGCACGCTGCTCTACATTAATGATCCTGTCTTCAGTATTGTGGACATGTAACTGGATGAAGCTGCTCCACCTGACTGAGATGGTTTTTGGTTCTTATAGAAGTTTTTACAGATTAGAAATCATCCCTGTCTGAATAATTGAGCTCTGTTTCATCATTATGTCACAGAATCTCATTCTGAACTTTTTAGGCTCCTTCTTAAATAAATAATTAAATGAAAGTGGCCCTGATGGCAGAGGGACAGAGACCAGATGACTGGAGACGTGTCTGAGCTCATTCCTCTCCTTTTATAGACGACTGCAGAGGAAACAAACTCTGACATGACTTCATCTCTTCTGGGTCTGATCAGAACAGCTGCTTCTAGTCACATTTCTGCTCTTTGACTCGTTCATATTCAGGGTCTCACCTGGGAGCTTCAGCAGGACTGAAACCAGGAGATTTAAAAGATTTAACAGAAAAGCTTCAGCTGGACGATTGTTGGTCTGATGTCTTTTTCTGACATTAATGACGTCTCAGATCCAGACATCCTTTCTTTGAATTCATGCATGTCAAAGATCTCAGTTAGTGTTTAAATAAGACTCTCAGCTACTACCTCCAAGCTTCAGCTCTGTCTGTAAAACTGTTTGTTTTGTTGTTTTTCTGTTTCATGACAGAAATGCTGAAACTGTTGCTGCCATCTGAAGATTCATTAATAAAAGGCTGCTTTTCTCTGATTTGTTGTAAAGTTGATTAGTTATCATCAGGGGCCGGAAGGAAACTCTCAGAGGGCCGCTTCTGGCCCTCAGGCCACAGTTTGCCAACGTGTGCTCCTAATCCAGGCCTAACCTTCTGTAACCTAAAACTAGTTTTTACTGAACCTGAAGCTCTAACTTCCTGATAACTTTTAGTTTTAAACCAAAGCCTGAGTTTCTCTCATGTACCTGTAATCTAAACCCCGCCTCTAATTAAAAAGAGGCGGGGCTAACCTTCTTCTAACTGAACTCACAGGTTAGTTCTTCCCGACCCAACCCTGACCATTTCCCAGGCTTTGGACCGGCACCAGAGACACACTGGCTTGGCTCCCAGGTGGCTGTAATCTAAACCCCGCCTCTAATTGAAAAAAGGCGGGGCCAACCTTCTTCTAATTAGATGTAAGTACCTGTAATGAGACAGACACACATCCTTGTTGCTCCGCCCACCTGATTTTGAGCCTGTCCAGGTCATCGGTCAGGTTGTCCCGCTCCACCTCCAGGCGTGACCTCTGATTGGTCAGGATTTCCACCTGCCTCTTCACCTCGCTCATCTCCTCCTCGTACAGGTCGGAGATTCGTGTGGGCTCGCGTCCGCGCAGCCGCTCCACCTCCACCGTCAGCGCCTGGTTCTGCTGCTCCAGGAAGCGGACCTTCTCGATGTAGCTGGCGAAGCGGTCGTTCAGGTGCTGCAGCTCCGCCTTCTCGTTGGTGCGCGTGGTCAGGAACTCCTGGTTCAGAGCGTCCGCCAGGCTGAAGTCCAGGGTCTCGCCCAGGCCGGCGTAGGAGCGGCCGACGGAGGCCCGGGAGGCCCCTAAAGGCCTGCCGTAGTAGGCCGAGGAGACCCGGTAGGCGGGCGTGGAGCTGCTGCGGGTCACCTCGTAGACCCTGGAGGTGACGTGACCCCCAGCACCTCCGCCGTGGCCCAGCAGGGGGCGGTTCAGGGAGGGCGAGGCGTAGGCGCCGTGCCCGAAGGTGCGGCGGTAGGAGGTGGCGGTTTGGGCGGAGGAGCTGTAGGAGGCCATGTTGGAGGACCTGAAGGGGCTGCAGCAGAGAGGAGCAGTGAAGAAGAAGACGAGCGCCCCGGGGTTTTTGTAGTTCCTCCTCCTCCTCCTCCTCCTCCTCCTCCTCCTGAGGAAGCATCACTCCTCCTCTTCTTCACTCCTTCTGTCTGTTTTACACTCAGCTCCGTTTCACAGATTTTACTTCTATTTCACAGATTTATAAACTTCCTGTAAATCTAACATGTTCTGCTGCCTTTTTCTAAATCTTCTACTAAATAAATGAATAAATAAATAAAACTTTAGCTGATAATGCCAGAAAATGTTAATTTTGAGCCCTCAGGTCTCATTCTGTTGGGTTTTAACACTCAAGGATTACTTTAGTTGTTTTCATTATGTTTTAAGGCTGTTTATTATTTTCAGACATTAATTTTAAACTGCAGCTACTTGTGCTCAGTTACTGAGTTATAAATGAGATTTAAAGTCCTAAAAATGGATCTGTACCCCGTTCTTTTCTGTTTTATTGTGATTATTTCACTTCCTGAACATCAGCACTGTCTTTGTGGAACTGTCTGACCTCACGGTCCAACAATGTGACGATGCAACAACATCGTCTCTCTCCTCACATGGTGAGGATGACATCCTGCCTGCAGGAGGAAGAGCACCGACCGACCTGCCTTAAAAAGGAAAACTGTCCCGAGCAGCTTTTTATTCCGTGTTAAACGTGGAGAAATCCTCACATTTTGACTTTAATCAGACTAGAAACTGCTCACCAATTTAATCCATCCATCATTTTTTCATTCAGTTAAACGTTTATCCAACAGGAAAATAAAAGAAAATACGTTTATAATAAAGTTCATGTTTTTAATGATGAGCTATAGTCAAAATAACAGAATAATATTTGAAATTTTTATAAATATCCTCCACAGAGTTCATCATCCACAAATAATTTACAGTAAATAATAAAGTTAAAGCAGTGGGCAGTGAGTTGCTGTAGACCTGCTGGTTTTCACAGTAAAACTACAACAGTACTATAAAAGCTGTAAAGATGCAATGCATTCTGGAAAAATATTCAATTATCTGTAAGTCAGGATGACTTCCTGTGAAAAACAGCAGTCCGTCTGGAAATGAAAGACTCTTTGTGATTTATTTCAGCTTTAGGAAGTTCTGCTTCTGCTGTGTTTTCTCAGACAAAGTCACTTCTCTGGTTGTATCTGAGTCGTTAGTTTCTGGATGTTAATAGTCATGAAGTGTGAGTCCTGCTGCTGCTGAGTTCATCAGTTAATTAATTCAGAGGATTTCCCAACACTTCCACTGCAGCATGTTGCCCCCACATCTGTTATTGGAGCCTGTGTGGGTGTGTGTGTGTGTGTGTGTGTGGCCATCCCCCTGGGTTTCCTCAGGGAAGATGCAGCCTGACAGCAGAGGTAAACACCTCTTTCTGGTTTCTGACCATGTAAGGCTGGTTCCTGTGGGGGTGAAATGATAAACATCTGTATGGGTTAAACAGACAATAACACACAGATCTTTAAATTATAAATAGAACAAAAGTGTCCTGTTATTATACATAAGAAAATATTCCTCACTTTAATACAAATCTGTAAATATACTTTTGAATAATCTAATCTTCAGCAACAATCCACAAAAGACACAATTTAGGTGTTTCAGAAGATTTTAGATTTTTAACATGTTTCAAATGTTTTTTTTTTTTTATCAGAATAGTTTAGGAAAACCACAATAATTAAAAAGAAATCATTAAACAGGAGAAATTATAATTTCTCTGAAAATACAGAATAAATACTGAGATCTGAAATCTGCTGAAGGAGCTGAAGCCGAGCTGTTTGAGATAAAACAAGCAAAACAATAGCTCAACCTTGTGTTTATATATGACATATATAAATACAAGGTTAAATATACATATGTTATATATATATTTTGTGCTTGTATATCCCGTGTTTTCACCTGTCTGCACCTGAAAGGTAAAAACCCGCAGAGGTGCAGTTCCCCCTCCTGACCGCTGGGTGTCGCTGTGGCGCCGTGACTGTAAACAACAGCTGCCTCCTTCCTGTCTGACTGCAGCGGAGTTCACGCTCTGACAGTGTAATCTATGATGGTAAGAGTCATAAAACTGATTATCTGTGTTGGGGTTATATGTGGGGTTGTTTCCTCGCTGGAACCTGACTCGACTTTGGACCGCAGAAGAAGAACAGCAGAAGAGAAAAAGCAGAAAACTTTCTCCATTAGCAACACGGACCCCGGTGCTTCCTTTATCGGACATCAGCAGTTTAAAGGGTTTTAGTTTCGCGGTAACTTGAGCTTTAAACGGTTTGTAATGTTGTCATTTAATTTATGCTGATTTCTTGTAACCTGTAAGTGTTATATGACCGTTTTCTTGCTGAAACACAAGGCTGAAATCTGCAGAGCAGGAGTTGAGTTAGCAGCATTTAGCTAGCTGTTAGCCGATCAGCTCCTGCAGCTGAGATTTAATTTATTTTCACTTTATTGTTTCCAGAGTTTAATCATGAAGAAAGAAGCAGTGCAGGCGGCAGCCAAGGAGTTTCTGCACTTCGTCAACAGAGGAGTGTCTCCGTATCATGGTAAAGTCTTTTTATTGTTTAATTCTAATAAATCATGATTAGTTTAGAACTGAGTGAAGTAAATGGACCTTCTGAGTCCACACAGCTCCATGAGCACGAGGCAGGTTTAGGTTTTAAACTTAACACGAGAATACAGAAATCACCAAAAGCTTCAGAGGCTGAAATATGGGACAAGAGGGGGACAGGGAGGGGACAGGAGGAGGACAGGCGGAAGACAGGAGGGGGACAGGCGGGGGACAGGAGAAGGACAGGCAGGGGACAGGAGGAGGACAGGCGGAAGACAGGAGGGGGACAGGCGGGGGACAGGAGAAGGACAGGCAGGGGACAGGAGGAGGACAGAGGGGGACAGAGAGAGGACAGGAGGGGGACAGAGGGGGACAGGGAGTATGAGGGGGAGAAGACAGTGTTGGACAGAGCGTGGGGAACTTTTTGTCTCCATATTCTTTATAATATCTACTTAAAGAGGAGACAAAGACAGCAGCTGGACATTCAGTCCTCATGTTAGAGGACTTCCTGTCAGTTTGGCTGCTGTTAGCTGTTAGCTGTTAGCATTTAGCTCAAAGACGTTTTGCTTCTCGGCACAAAGTTCTGTCTTCATTCCTTGTTTGATTAAATCTGACCGTCTGTTTGGGTTCAGGGTGGACAGACGGATTAAAGGTTCTGTCCTGTCAGCAGGTGAGCAGCTTATCAGCCGACTTTGAGCTCAAGATAAGATAAACATGGAGCGGGTGTTTCACTCCCTGACGTCTCTGCAGGTGGATTGTTCTGAGACGGAGGAAATAGACATAAAATCAGGACGTGACTCGTGATAAAAACAGCACCTAACCGTTCTGATTGGTTCATTCTTCTGTCCTCTCCTTCAGTGGTGGAAGAATGCCGCCGGCGTCTGCTGGAGGCCGGATTCATCGAGCTCAAGGAGACGGAGCAGTGGGACATCAAGCCAGCCAGCAAGGTGCGCCGGGGTCAGAGGTCGGGGCTCTGTCACAGATGGGTTTGATTGTTTAAAATGAACGTTCTTCTTCTCTGCAGTACTTTGTGACCAGGAACTTCTCCAGCATCATCGCCTTCGCCGTGGGCGGGCGCTACCTGCCAGGAAACGGCTTCTCCATGATCGGGGCGCACACCGACAGCCCCTGCCTCAGGGTGAGGCCCCGCCCACTCACACCTGTCCCAGAGAGAGAAATGTCTCCTGGGTGACAGCTTTAAACCGCAGCCATCAGCTGATGATGATGATGATGATGAAGCTGCTGGTTCTGATCCAATCTCAGGTGAAGCCCAGGTCTAAGAGGACGAAGCAGGGCTGCCTGCAGGTGGGGGTGGAGTGCTACGGCGGCGGCATCTGGAACACCTGGTTCGACCGGGACCTGACCATCGCCGGACGGGTCATCGTCAAGGTACTGGGTTAGGGTTCCTCCTCGGGTTCCTCCTCAGATTCCTCCTCAGATTCCTCCTCAGATTCCTCCTCAGGTTCCTCCCTCCTCAGGTTCCTCCT
>NC_051452.1:4547902-4552031 GCF_001649575.2 Kryptolebias marmoratus | reverse complement strand
GATCCCTACAGATTTAAATTAGGTGCAATCAATTAGTATTTATTTTAACTGTATTTTTTGTTTAAAAAGTATTTCAAAAGTGCCTTTTTGTAAAACTGTAGTTGTGTAAATATTTGGCACAAATATCTTACAATATCACATAATAAATAGCCATATTTTCAACTTTCCTGTCAACTTTAATCATTTTTTTTACTAAATCACGGTTGGTCAGCGAACGGTCACCTACCACCGGGCTTAGCCTCTTTTCTGGGGGAAACCCTGTGGACGTATGTGATGCTGTTTTCTCAGATCATATGCCGATCCTATTTGACATTCCCACACACTGTCTGGTTAAACTGTGTGCTCTTCCTCAGCGCTGTTGCATGTTTACTGTATTTTCCGGAATATAAGGCACGCTTAAAAGCCTTTAATTTTCTCAAAAAATTACAGTGCGCCTTATAATCCAGAGCGCCTTATATATGTAAGAAGTCACAATGTTTTAGTACGACTTTGGTAAACTACAAAGCTGCACCGCTTGCAACATTAAGGCTCAGTTATAGTCGTGCTTTGTGGTGTCATACAGGGCATCTGTGCACAGTGCACAGACCTGAGCGAGCGGTGGAGGTGTTTATACTTGACGCTTCCGTCGGTGCAGTATCCTTCTGTGAGTTTTGAGCCGTTTGATTATCTTTGTGATCTCTCACAGAGGGGTCATATAAATGCTGATACAGGTGAACCAGCTCTGCTAGAGCAGCAAAATTGTCCATTTAGAATGAAGCACAGTGCTCGCTGTCTGCACGAAGTTACAAAAATTGGGAGGTGCACAACGATGCGCCGTATAGTCCAGTCCGCCTTATATATGACAAAAGTTTGAAAATGGACCATTCATTGATAGTGCATTTTATAATCCAGCGCGCCCTATAGAGCGGAAAATACAGTAGCTCCTCCTCTCCAGCCCTGTTCTCTAAAGACTCTCTTCATTTAAATATTGACAAACTGGTTTCTGGCTTCCACTCTGTTTGTTTACAAACACTGACGTGATCGCTCCTTTGAAAAGCTGATTCCTGGCTGAATGACGTCACTTATTGAAAATGGCCTGATTTAACTGTGTGTATATCACTTTAAGAGCTCAGGAAGTTGTCTGAGTAACGTGTGCTGTGATTGGTTCTTCTAATTTCTAGCTGCCAATAGCAGTCGCCTTTCTAAGAGTGAATGTTAAGTGTTTAATGGGCAGCAAGTTGACGGAGAAGATTGTTAGGAGGCCATTCTGAACTGTTGGTTCAAGAGACTGAGCATGTGTAAATTAAGAAAAGTAAGTTTTCTCAGTGTTTAAACAGGAAGCTGGATATCTGTGTAACCTCAATTGGCAAATAGTCATTTCAAGAGTTCAGAGTACTAGGACATGGTTGTTTTGTATCTGCTGCCATCTGCTGGAGAAACAGAAATAATTGTAATATGTCAAGAAATAGCTTTCCTTTGATTTTTTTTTCTATATTTCTTGTAGACTGCACTCAGCTCTGTTAAAGAAAATTTTGGACCTTAACTTGCTCTCTTCATCACTAACCGGATGCCCATGGACATTACATATAAAGGAAACAATATAACATCACTCTCGCTGCCAGGCGTGAATGCAGGAGAGTGAAGCGCAGGGGGAAAAAGGACAGGCTACATGTTTCTGTTGGTATTCTTAAAGAGAGCCTGTTGCGCTATCATATGACGGTAAACACTTCTTTGAGGCATAATTGAGTCTAATTGTAACAACCCTGGTGTTCTGTTCAAAACTGTAGATCATATGTGTCAAACTCATGGCCTGCTACGTCATTTTATGTGGCCCGAGAGAGCCTAAAAAGTCCGTTTGTCTAAAAAAAATAAGTCAAATACGTGCAGTAGCCAAAAACTACATGTCCCACAATGCATGCTGATCGTTACCCGCGAAGTGATGGCATCTTGCCACCAGACGGCAGTGTTTCCACATCGATGTGATTTTCCCAACAAGTGTACTGTACAAATAATAATCCGAAAATGTCCAGGAAGAGAAAAATCGGAAGGGTGTTTCAAGAAAGATGGGAAAGTGAATACATGTTTGTGCTTCAAGGAGAAAAACCGGTATGTCTTGTGTGTCATGAGGCAGTGGCGGTTGTCAACGAGTACAATCTACGTCAGCATTTTGAGACCAAACATGGAGCTAAGTATGCCAAAATTAAACATCACGAAAAACAAAAAATTGCCCAGGAATTAAAAGGCAAACTGCGATCGCAACAGAATGTGGTCACGAAAGCCACAACCAGAAACAATGCAGCAGTAAAAGCTAGCTTTGTTGTGTTTTTCAGAGGGAGCGTTTTTGAAGCAGTGCATGCTGAAGGTCTGTGAGCAGGTGTGTCCCGACCAGATACAGACTTTTAAAAATGTCAGTTTATCAAAAAACACTATCGCGGATCGAGTTACAGAACTAGCAGGAAACCTGCCAACACAGCTGACCAAAGAGACATGCAGCTACATAGCTCTTTCATTAGCCGTTGATGAAAGCACAGACAACACGGATACAGCACAGCTATCTATTTTTATAAGAGGCGTGAAGTCGGACCTCTCTGTCACTGAGGAGCTGTTGGATGTGTCTGCCATGCATGGGACAACAACGGGACGGGACAGTTTTGATGCGGTGGAGAAGTCCGTCAGTAAAAATGCATTGACCTGGGAAAAATTGGTAGGATTAACTACAGATGGTGCACCTGCGATGTGTGGAGGAAAAGTGGGCTTAGTTGGACTAATGAAGAAGAAAATGCAAGAAATTAACTGTCTCACGCCTCTGATAACGTATCATTGCATTATACATCACCTGTGCGGGAAGGTGCTGGGGATGGATGATATAGTGACTACAGTCATGAAGACAGTGAACTTCATTCGGGCGCGTGGCCTGAATCATCGTCAGTTCAAGCTTTTTTTGCAGGAGATGGGCTTGGAGCATGGAGATGTGCCGTACCATACAAAGGTAAGGTGGCTGAGTAGGAGCAAAGTTTTCAAAAGATTTTTTGAGCTTAGGGAAGACATTGCACTTTTCATGCAGAGTAAAGGAAAACCCTTGTCTGAATTGTCAGATCCAAACTGGCTGTGTGCCTTTGCTATGTTGTGTGACATAACCAAGCATCTTGCCCAACTGAATCAGAAGCTGCAAGGACTCCAACAAATCATCACGCAGATGTCTGACACGATCACGGCTTTTCAGCGTAAACTTCACCTATGGATGTGCCAAGTGAAACAGGACAATCTTGCCCACTTTCCTGTTTGTCAGAGCATCTCAGCCTCATGTCCCAGTACTTTCTCATGTGCTCAGTTAGCTACCAAACTGAGCCTGTTGATGAATGAGTTTGATAAGCGCTTCTCTGACTTTAGAGCACAGCACTCTAGCTTTGCCATCTTTGCCAATCCTGTCACCACAGATGTGTGCACTGCACCCCAACACCTTCAGATGGACTTAATAGAGCTTCAAAACGATAGTGGCCTGAGAGCGAAGTTCAAGGATGCTACAATCCAAGACTTTTACTGTCCACTGTCTTCTGATGTCATGCCACAGCTTCGACTTCATGCTGCTCGTGTTTTGTCTATGTTTGGCGCACCTATCTTTGCGAACAGATGTTTTCAATAATGAATCTAAACAAAAACAAGCACAGATCACGCATCACTGATGACAACCTACATGCTGTTCTATGGATTGCTACACCACAGGACCTAAAACCAGACATTGACAGACTGGTCGCGAAAAAACGGTGCCAGACATCTGGTCAGAAAACACATAGGTAAGCATTCTCAGGCCAGCCGAGAAACATAGTCCCTCCAGTGTGTCCTGGGTCTTCCTCTGGGCCTCCTCCCGGTGGGACGTGCCCGGAACACCTCACGAGGGAGGCGTCCAGAAGGCATCCTAATCAAATACCCGAGCCACCTCAACTGGCTCCTCTCAACGTGGAGAAGCAGAGGCTCTACTCTGAGTCCCTCCCGGATGACTGAGCTTCTCACCCTATCTCTAAGGGAGAGCCCAGACACCCTGCGGAGAAAACTCATTTCAGCCGCTTGTATTTGCGATCTCGTTCTTTCGGTCACTACCCAAAGCTCGTGACCATAGATGAGGGTAGGAACGTAGATCGACCGGTAAATC
>NC_051452.1:4542390-4546681 GCF_001649575.2 Kryptolebias marmoratus | reverse complement strand
CCCTTCATTGGCTCCCTGTGCACTACAGAATTAATTTTAAGCTCCTGTTATTTGTCTTTAAATGCTTAAACAACCTGGCCCCACCATATCTATCTGAGTTGCTTCAGCCTTACTGCCCGCCCCGATCCCTAAGATCAGCTGATCAGTCACTGCTGACAGTCCCCAAAACTAGGCTGAAGCTCAGAGGTGACAGCATTTGCTGTTGCTGCTCCCAAGCTCTGGAACAATTTACCCCTGAGTGTCAGACAGGCCTCCTCTCTTCCTGTTTTTAAATCTCTTTTAAAAACACACTTTTATTCTTTGGCTTTTAACACATTGTGATTTTGTCTTGTATGGCACCTTAAAACACACCCGCTGTGAACCTGGTATGTGTATGTTTTGTATGTTTCTTTTCTTATTTTCTTAATCTATTTTTGTCTTATTGCACAGCACTTTAACTACCCCTGTGGTTTTTAAAATGTACTACAGAAATAAAGTTGATTGATTGGTAATTCTTGGTAAAGAAAGAGTTGAGTCAAAAGGAAAAACTCTTGATTTACTGCTCCATCTACATTCCAGCCCTAACCTATGGTCATGAGGTTTGGACCTTGACCGAAAGAATGAGATCCTGGAAACAATCAGCTAAAATGAGCATCAGTTGTAAAGTGGCTGGGCTCAGTCTTAGAGATAAGGTGAGGAGCTTTGTCTCAGTGTAGAGCCGCTGCTCCTTTGCATTGAAAGGAGCCAATTGAGGTGGTTCGGGCATCTGATTAGGATGCCTCCTTGATGTCTCCCTTTGACAGTTTTCTGGGCATGTCCATGTCATGTCTTTGGCTACAGATTTAGCCCACATGCCGAACACACCCAGGAGACCAAGTAGATGAAACAGAAAATGTTTATTTAATAAGTGCAGGTAGAAAAACAGGCAAACTGGTTTCTCTGGAATCGGGTTGTCCACTGAGAGATAGAGAGTTCGTATTAATTTATAGTTAAGATGATGTGATAGAACTTGAAGAGCAACAGCTTACAGAGTAATGGAGTTTGTTTGCCTAGGAGAGGTGATGGGGTCTGGAATGAATGTCCTGTAGGTCCGTAGGAGTCCGTAGAGGCGAGGTCTCCAGGTGGTGGTGGAGGGTGAGCAGGGTTCGGTATGGAGGTAGTGTTCCGGCGTGGTATCTCTTAGCGAGAGGTAGTCCTTTCCAAGAACTTAACTTTGATCGGAAACCATCACAGTGCTTAAGGTCCAAGGGAGTAACCCTGGAACAAAGCATGAACACATGAACGAGGCATATATCGTAAACTCTGGTCAAATCCAAGAACGAGGCATGAACAAGGCATAGATACTAAATCCTGGTCAGGTAGGTAACACACGTACCACACATGTTAACACTCTGACATTGAAGTGCTGGCAGGCGACTCCCTTTAAACCTCCCTGATGAGGAACACCTGCTACAGTAACCACCTGGAAGAACCCACGCCATCTACTAGAGAAAACATGAAAGCAGCAGGCAAAAAACACACCAGAATATTCCAGAACCCCGACAGTCCTACTGAAAAGAGACCTCGGGACAGAGCCAGATCTCTCTGGAGGGATTATGTATCCTCTCTGGCCTGGGAACACCTTGGGATCCAACAGGAGAAGCTGGAGATTGTTGCTGGGGAGAGGGATGTCTGTGTTTCTCTCCTGGACCTGCTGCCTCTGCAACCCGACCATGGATATGTGGTTGAAGATGGATGGATGAATTTGAGCAAAAAGTTTTTTTCAGAAATTCTGTCCACAAATCAACAGATGGACCAGCTAAGGTTATAATGGCTAACAGGTAGCTGACCAAGGTCAGCCTAGGTGAGCCAAATTCACAAACCGTAATTGTTTTGGGTCAGGCAGACTTGTTTTCTGTCAGCCTTGAAAGTCTTGCTGATACTTCTCAATGGCAAATCCAGACAGCCAAATTCCAGGACCATTCCGCCTGTTCTGAGCGAGCAACTTTCTCCAAGATTAAACCCATATTATTATTCATGAGTCCCGGAACTGCAAAAGGAACTGTAGTCCTGTAAAAGGATCGCATACAACTTGCGATTCTGCTCCCATAACCACACAGTGACCGCCGAACCCATCAAATGAATTTGACGATAAGTCAGTTAACTGCCTAATCCAAACAGCAGAAATCCTGTTATCAAAAACCCAAATATGTAAAGATCTTCCAAAGACAAAAAATGTCAGACAAACAATAATATTCCATTTCCTCCAGGAATCCATTGATGAAATCCATCCAAAATGTTGGATAATATGCAAAGAGAGGCTCTGAAAAGAAAGCAGGGGGGGGGGGGGGGGGGGGGGGGTTCAGGAGACAGAGAGAAAAGAAACATGTCCGCTTTCATTCATTGATAGTGAAAAGATCAAATAAAAGGTGGTAGATATTGTTAAAACAGTTTAGTTTTCTGTTCACTTGCAGGTGGTGCTGGATCCCCAGCTGGCTCCCGTCTTGGTGTCCCACCTCTCAGAGACAGCTTCAGGCTGCAGAAGACAAGATGCTGCAATGTAAGAATCAGTCTAGTCGTCTTTGCTGACTTGTTTTTGCTGTATTGTAGACTGACAAGCAGGTGAACACCAATACATAACTTGATTGTGCGTCATTAAGGATGCCAGTGAATAACCGTTTCAGCACCCTTACTTCTATTTTGTTCAAAGGTTTTGTCCTGTATCTCACCATGCAGTTTTAAAAAAAATCTAAAAATTATACACCAAAATGGTGTCATGTGATTTGGTCTTACACGCAGGTCATATATTCGCGCAGGGGTGATTCGTTGTTGCACGCTGGTCATTTGGTGTCACACGCGGGTCAGTACGTAGAGTTTTTGCCCGCTTTGGCGCCTCATACTCCTCTGACTTCGAAAAAAAAGGAGTCCAACGTCTTTTGACCCTTTCTCCTTGACATGTTGTATGTTGTAGTAGGTGTTACTGTGTAAAGAGGTACAGAAAGGTAGCGGCTTTGGCATGCGGGTGGAAAAAAACGTATAAAAAAATGACATGTTTTACAATAAATAAGCGGAGCTTAGCCTGGCGGCCCGCCAGGATTGTAATACACTGGGGGAAACCCTGAGATGTTACCACAGAATATTAGCCTGATAGTCAGTGCCAAGGCCTTGTGGTCTTGTCCTGAGGCTGCAGATTTGAGCCCAGGTGGTATCAGGAAGGGCATCTGGCATAAAACAATGGTCAAGTCATTCGTGCGAGTTTGCTTGCAGTTGCAACCCCTGCAGAAGTAGCAGCCGAAAGAAAAACAACAACAACCAGGGGGTTCAAAGGTTTCAGGGGGACAATGGATTTCCATCCACGGGAAATGCATTGGAAAAAGGCTGGCAGGGTGTTTGAAGAGTCCAAAACCAGCAGTTTTTGAGGACAATTTGTGAGAGTTTTTGGCTTTTTGAAAGGACTGGGAGAGTTTTCAGGAAATCAGAAAGGGAATTAATTTAGCCAAGACAAGAAACTATTTACAAAGGCAGTAAACTTGAAGTATGTAATCTTGCAAAATAGATTTAAATAAAAAAATATTCACTGGAGATTTAATATAGATTGTCTTGGTATTTTATTTTTGGTTGTTAAAATCCACTCAACTGAGAGAAGAGGCATACCAGATATCCTAAGAACTACTAAATAAACCACAGAATAAAACATTCAGAAAATGAACCTTTATTTAAAGGAGAAATAAATTCAGTAGTTTCTTCATTCCAAAAATGAACATGGCAGTGAAGCTTGAGTTTACAAAGTTGATCTGAAATAGTAAATGGTGAATGGCTTGCACTTATATTGTCAGGATCTGAACAGTACCCAAGTGAGCAGTTCGGCCACAGACAGACGCAGAAACCAGCGGGTATCGGTAAGTGAATTTATTTACAATGTAACGAGTATTTACAGGAGGGAACCGGAACCAGGACCTGAGGAGCAGAGAATGAAGGTGAGTATGGGATCGGTGAAGAGAGGAACAGCAGGTATGGCACAGATAATGTTCCTGAGGATAGTTCTTACTAAACAGGTCCGCGTCAAGAACATAGAGGAGATGACGAGATCGATCCTGGTCCAGCGGTGGTCCGGTATAGGTCCCAGAGAGCGGGGTCCAGGTGAGATGAGTATTTCCCAGGTGCAGGTAAGGTGACGTCTCAGAAAGCGACTGTCATAGACCAGGGGATACTGTCCAGAGAGCGAGACCAAGACCAAACACGGAGACGGATGTAAAGGTAAGTGATTTTATTTACAGGGTGAAAGCTATGTACACTGGGCGGTTTCTGGAGAGTCTGCAAGAGAAGGAGAGCT
>NC_051452.1:4538563-4542290 GCF_001649575.2 Kryptolebias marmoratus | reverse complement strand
CCTCTGACCACCACCAGTAGGCAAGGTGGGTGAAGTGTCTTGCCCAAGGACACAACGGCTGAGACAGCTGGAGCGGGGGCTCGAACCAGCAACCCTCTGATTACAGGACAACCCCCTACCTCCTGAGCCACTGCCGAAAAAACAGCAGGACCTTCTGGAGCAGGCTCTCACACTTTTACTCACACTTAAGGGCAATTTAGAGTTGCCGTTTAACCTAATATGTATGTTTTTGCACTGTGGATAAGCACCAGCGTTTCCAGAGAAAACCCACACATGTATAAGGAGAACGTGAAAAGGCCCCAGCCAGGAGTTGAACCCACAACGCTCTTCCTGCAAGGCAACAGTGCTAACTGGAGGTGTATATATTCTATATCAAATTAAAATTATACTTGATCAATCAGTTCATTAAAAAAATTATTTAGTTTATTAAATAAGTTACACCCCACCCCCCACCCCCCCTTCCATTGTTTGTTTGTTATTGTTGTCTTTTGAAAGAATTTACACTCCAGCAGGACTACATTTTTGGACTACACAGTGGACAGTGTGACTAAATCCATTTTCTGTTCAGAAATGTACTGCGATGTGTACAGTGTAAGATTAGAGGTGTTTTTTTTTTAACTATGACTGCCGATTACCTACTTTAATAACACAGTTTTGGTGTGTTTTGCAGAAAATTGTATTTAGACTATACCACTTTATGTATTAGAGTCATACTTCAACAAATTACCATTTTTCAAGAATTCACAACATTAAATTTTAGCTGGAATAAATCCTATTGTTTGTCTAATGTCTCTGTTTCTTTTCAGGTATCAGTGCTGATTTTATCAAACAGTTCATCCCCATCTGTAATGGCAACCACCTGTGGACGCTGACCTTTTGCAGGGAAAGTGTTAAAGATAAAACTCCCATGGTTCTGCTGCATGGATTTGGATGTGGTGTGGGCCTTTGGGCTCAGAACCTGGAAGCTCTTTCACAGCATCGGCCTGTTTTTGCTCTGGACCTGCTGGGCTTTGGGCAGAGCACCAGACCTCTTTTTTCCACAGACCCTCAGGAAGCAGAGAGTCAGTTTGTGGAGTCCATTGAACAGTGGCGGGCCAAAGTGGGCGTTAAGTCTATGATACTGTTGGGCCACAACCTGGGAGGCTTCCTGGCTGTGTCCTATTCTATTAAATATCCGGGCAGGTGAGTGCCGATAGTGTTGTACAGCATAGTGATTTAAAAGGCTTCTCAGGTTATATCTGAATATTTTCTATCACTGTTTGGTTGGGCTCAGATTATGCTTATTGGCAGAAAAAACAAACATATTCACAATCAATTGGGTGTGTAACTGTAAAATGTTTATGCAAGTCTGAATTAGTAAATCATGTTTCAGTTGGCTCTATGAAATGGCCACAAATATGATACTTTCTTAAAGCTGCCTTTAATTGTTCCACGAGCCATTTAAGATGCCCTACTCGCACAGTGATCTGTTTTTACTTGCTTAAAGCATTGTGGAAACAACTGGTGTCAGAAACCAAATATACCAGCCAAAGACACACTGAAGATTTGCAAAAATATGTTCCAATTTATTTATTTATTTTACAAAACTCACTAATTTTTCAGATTAATCCTAAATTAGGACTCAGACACCAACACAGGAAACTCGAGCACAAAGGAGGAAAATGTAAAGTGGCTGATCAGGCCACAAGAGGGGGGAACAAAAATAAATCAACTACTTACAAAATTACTGGCAACAAAAACTGATCAGAAGAGTGCTAAATAGTAATCTATAAAGAAGCCTACAAAAGAGAAAAATGAAACGTTAGTGAAAAAAACAAATATGTACTCTATAGCTTTTTCACAGAGAATGTAACACAAGTTGTAATCATAAACAACTCATTTCAATTGCATATTTTCCTCAGTAACTACAGTATAACAGATTACAGTTACTTTTATCTTTTAATTAAATTACATGTAACTAGTTACTTTTCAACCCTAGTTTTAATAAATTAGTGTGGAAGTTTAGTTCATATGTACCTAGCAGACATCATTTTTTTGTCAAATTGTGAAGGTATGCCACCTAATTGTTGCTGCCAGTAAGGTATTTGTTTTAATTGTGTTGCCACCACTTTGCCATAGGTCTTTGGTCACGAGTCCTATCCCTCCTATTCAAGCATTCAGATGCTCAGACAGCAACAGGAGGTTAGGCTGGTTCTAGGTATGCATAACTGAGGGGGCACGCAGAAACGTGAAGGGGGCATCATGCTCCAGCACATTTTTTGTTGTTGTTGATAAGTGTTTTCTTCATGGGATTGGGTGCATAATGCAGCATTAACTGAATGTAATATTTGGAAGTTCAATGGCAGTGTTGTGTGTTGTTATACTACATTACTCTATGCTGTTGTGTGCAGTTTGACATGGATTGGACAAGTCATTGAGAAAATGGATGCAGAGACTTAGAATAAATTGCCATAAATCATGTGTGCAACTCATATAAACAGTTTCTGTCCAAAACAAGGCAGATCACATTCCTTCTTTTGGTCATTTTCTCTGTCCTGCTCAGGATCACTCAGATAACTGTTCCAAAACATGGATCTGAATTTGTCTCTTGTTATTATTTTCACTGGAAGGAGGTCAGACAAAATGTGATTCTGTTTCCAGTGATCTTCTTCTAAAAGAAATAATAGCTCACTTACTTCATCAACAACGTCCTCACTGTCCGTCTCAGACTCCATCTCTGCCTCTGAGCTTCTCCTTCTGTGTGAGAGGTTCTGACTGCAGCTCCATCATCTCTGGGTCTGAACCTCTGAACAGAAGCTGGAGCTCCACGTTCAAAAATCTCCTCATTAGTTTGACTCAAACACACTAAAACTGACTCAGCTTAACAATGAACACACAAAACTACACCCTAACTATAAAATACAAACATGTTAAATATCACAAATCTCATTACTTACCTCTTTCTTCTTCTTCCTGTAGATTTTCTTTGCTTGACTAATAACTTTTGGGCCTGGGGCGGCGAGTTCGAACGGAGGATGGGGCAGTTTTCTCCCGGAGACTCTCCAGCTTCGCTGCTGCCTCTCGCTCTAACGCGATTCAAATATGACGATGATTTTTAGAAGAAAGAAAATGGGTTGTGAATTATTTATCATAACTTTGGTTTTCTTTAGCCTATAGACACAATTTAAAAACTGGTGTAACGTTTGAAGTCTGTATTATTGACACAAATTGAAATGGAGTATCAGCGAGTGCGCATCTTTCCCTTTAGAGCGATTTAAATCAGCCATTTGACTTGGATGCAGTGGTGTGTCTGTCGACTCGAGACGTTATCCTGCCTCAGTGAGGCGGATGGAACTCTGTCAGATGCCTCATTTATAAGCATTATATATATATGCACAGAATGTATTTATGTCTGTCATTTGCATACTGAACAGTAATTGGCTGTTTACTGGGGAGAGGGTCTCTCTTAAGCCTCCCTGGTAAGGTCTATTCGGGAGTTCTGGAGAGGAGGGTCCGTCGGATACTCGAACTTCGGATTCAGGAAGAGCAGTGTGGTTTTCGTCCTGGTCGTGGAACACTGGACCAGCTCTATACCCTTAGCAGGATCCTTGAGGGTGCATGGGAGTTCGCCCAACCAGTCTACATGTGTTTTGTGGACTTGGAGAAGGTGTTCGACCGTGTCCCTCGGGGAATCTTGTGGGGGGTGCTCCGGGAGTATGGGGTACCAGGCCCTTTGATACGGGCTGTT
>NC_051452.1:4535629-4537593 GCF_001649575.2 Kryptolebias marmoratus | reverse complement strand
GACACGCTGGAGGGACTATGTTTCTCGGCTGGCCTGGGAACGCCTTGGGATTCCCCCGGAGGAGCTGGCCCAAGTGGCTGGGGAGAGGGAAGTCTGGGTCTCCCTGCTTAGGCTGCTGCCCCCGCGACCCGACTCCGGATAAGGGGAAGAGAATGGATGGATGGATGGAATGGATAGGACAAGACTTTATTTATCCAACAACTGGGAAATTCAGATGTCACAGCAGCAACAGGAAAGGGTTCAGAAAATAAGTTCACAGATAAAAATAAATCACAAGCTATATACTTACAGAAAAAGTATGTACTTATATATTGCATAACATGATATTATGATTGACTTGATTGGGTGGCACAAAGGCACAGTGGTTAGAGCTGTCGCCTCCCAGCAAGAATGTTGCAGGATTGCTTCCCAACATGCAACCTTTCTGGTTGGAGTTTGTTCTTCCTGTGCACACCTGGGTTTACTCCAGGTACTCTGGTTTCCTCCCACAGACCAAAAACATGCATGTTAGGTTAACTAGTAACTCTAAACTGTCTCTAGGTGTGAGTGTGAATGGTTGTTTGTCTCTATGTGTCCCTGTGATGGACTTGAGACCTGTTCAGGGTGTCCCCCATCTCTCACACATAACTGCTGGAGATAGGCACCAGCTCCCTGTGACCAGGAAAGGAGAAGCACGTAAAGAAAATGGATGGATGACTGATTTGACTAGTGTCCATGTAAGAAAAATAATCACAGAGGATCAAGTGTAATGTGATGATAATATTGATTATAGTTATATAGTCTAATGGCTGTGGGCAAGAATGACCTTCAGTAGCATTCCTTTCTACAATGGAGATGTAAAAGTCCTGAGCTGAAGGAGCTGCTCAGGGACCTCACAGTGTGGTATGGGGAGTGGGAGGAATTAGCCATGATGGATGTCAGCTTGGCCAGCCACCTCTTTGATGGACTCCAGTGGGCAGCCTTGGACAGAGCAAAACTGTTGCAAAATTGTCTAACATCATTACAGAATGCGGTTGGTGGTAGGTGAACACAATATCGCATGAGATTGTGCAAAGGTCCTACAAACACCATGAGTGATATCAGCCCATCAAATGGAGCTAGCATGGATTTTAATGGGACATTTTCTCTATACTCTATTGTCTATACTGTAGGTGCTGGCAGCCTGTGATAACTGCAGTGTCCTCTAAGCGTTTCTTTCCTCCTACGAGGTTCTATCTGTCCTAAACTATCACCTCTTGTCACGACTCTGTCTCCTGCCACGCCCACATTACCATGCCACGACCTCATCACAGCAATCGTTCACACCTGTTGCCACTAGCATAAAGGCTCTCCCCTTCCTTTCAGTCTCTGCCAGATTATTGAAAGGTTCACCTGGTAAATATCCAGCAATTCTCTAAGTTCCATGCCTGTCTTGTGTTTGACCCTTCGCCCGTTTCTCGCCTCTCGCCTCTTGCCGGCTCCCCGTTGGAGACCATCTCGGATTCTGGCCTTGGTTAAAAGACTCTGTTCTCTGGCTCTGGCTTTCTGGATTATCCCCTATTGGATTTGGTCGCAGTTCTCTGACTACCCAGTTTTGACCTCCTGCCTGTTCCTGGACCCCTCTGTTGGCTTAGTGCTCACTCAGAGCTCAACTCCCGCTCACTGCTCCCAGTGCTCGACTCTCTTACCTGTTCTGGCCCAGGTTCGGCTCCACTACGTGAGTGCATTCTGTCACAAGGTGGGGATATGGCGGCAAACCCAGAACGCAGACGCATGGCTTAAAACGAACATAAATACTTTAACTAAAATAACAAACAAAAGGGCTGGCGTGGCAGCAAAACATCCATCCATCCATCCATTCTCTTCCGCTTATCCGGGGTCGGGTCGCGGGGGCAGCAGCCTAAGCAGGGAGACCCAGACTTCCCTCTCCCCAGCCACTTGGGCCAGCTCCTCCGGGGGAATCCCAAGGCGTTCCCAGGCCAGCC
>NC_051452.1:4517337-4535107 GCF_001649575.2 Kryptolebias marmoratus | reverse complement strand
GCATTCTACCCTTTTCCGGCTCAAGACCATGGCCTCGGATTTGGAGGCACTGATCCTCATCCCGGCCGTTTCACACTCGGCTGCGAACCGCTCCAGTGAGAGCTGTAGATCACGGTCTGATGAAGCCAGTAGGACCAGATCATCTGCAAAAAGCAGAGATGCGATCCTAAGGCCACCAAAACGGATCCCCTCAACACCTTGGCTGCGCCTAGAAATTCTGTCCATAAACGTTATGAACAGAATCGGTGACAAAGGGCAACCTTGGCAGCAAAACAAACACTAACAAAATCCAAAAGCGAGGAGCGAAGGCATAACCAGAAGGAACAAGAACTAACAGGCAAAGCGGAATGATCCAGTGGTGTGTGAGAGAAACGGCCGGGTTTTTAAAATCAGGAGGTGATTGGAAAACGGACACAGATGAAGCAATCAACAAGACTAGAGACAGGTGTAGATGGGCGTGACAGGAAGGCAAAAGAGTGACTGTGGAGAAGTGAATAGTGACAGCAAACATGAACAGGAAAAACTAAACTGAAACAAGACAATAATCAAAACAACAAACTGAAAATACCAAAACTATGACACATTCTCCATTTCCGTCTTAACCAATAAAAGGTTAAACCTTTGTCTTTGTTTGCCTGGTTTGACTCCATCTAAGCCCAGTTCTGACACCTCTTGCTGAGTCTTCTGCTTAAAGCTTCCAGCAGGCACTGCACTCTCTCAGTTCTGATAAAATGTCCTCTGTCTCCAGTCTCTCTCTGTCCTCAGTAATGCTGAAAATTTCCCTCTTTCTGTCTTCTAATCGTTATCTCAGTTTTTCAAATGACCTTTATGTTTTTGAGATGTTCTTAGTCGGAGGTGCATGTTCTTATTTCAGCTGAATTGTAAGTTTATTCTTTATGTTGCAGCCTTGAGAAAAATCTAGATCCTTCAATCCCTATGAGTGATATCAGCCCATCAAATGGATTTTAAATGTGAATAATGTCTATACTGTAATGTTTTCAGTAGATTTAAATTGTTTGGGGAAAAAAAGAGAAATGCTAGTCATTCATATAACTTAAGTATAAGAATAATAACTAATTGTGCTTTCTGAACATTACAGGACATCTTAGAGTTAGAACAAGCAAATTTATTTAAAATTAAAGGCCGAGGATTATTTGAAGGAATGCATTGTTTACTATTGATCTAAACCAGGTGTGTGCATCAAGGTCATGTCAAGTAAGTCTTCATGTTATTATAATGACATTTCTCATTTATACATCATTAAGTACAGTGCAGTAGATAAGTCCAGCATTATCCATAGATGTTATCAGAAAAGTAAATAACTAAACTTAGTAGTGATAGTTCAGATTTTTTGAAGTGGAGTTCTGAGGAAAGATTATAAAGAGTTAATATCTTACCTGTATACCTGGAGTACTGTCTGAACAACCTCAGTTTGGAGAATTAGAGTATAAATCAGACCAGACTGACAAGCTAATGGCTAGTCCAAGGGAGGTGAAGACAAACCTGGATTGCTGCTCTCCTAACACAACTCCAATCTAAAAAATGTAGCAGTTCAAATAGTTAAAAAACACACTAAACAAAACAATACACAGAAAGCTAAGTAATTTGGTAATTTACTCTATTTATTAGGAGAAACTACTTTGTGGGACAAATGATATATATTTATATTTTGTGGGGCTGCGGCCCACGTGCCCTTATGAACCGGCCACGCCTGGAGAATACACAAAAACATCCTTGAAATTTCACTGAGCAAAACACATAGATCCAAATGTCTTTGACACTAAAACGATATCATAGCAGTATTTTAAGATATCACATTCTAGGAATATTCCTGTTAAAGATCTGTCCTTGTTTTGAGGCTTAATCCAACTTTCCTGACCATCACAGTAAAATGGTGTGACTACCGAAAAGCAGCTGGCTTGTCTAGGATGTCATTAAATCTGTAAAGATAAACGTTTATGTTTAGACAATATTTCTTAATTCAACAAACTTTAAAGGTGTTTGTGAAAGTTTTTTTTCTGTTTGACTGTTCAGTTTTTCATTCATTTAGATAAGGCCCTGTTAGCTGTTCTCAGTTCTGATCTCGCCTGTTTTCATAAAGGTAGCATCTCACTCAGCTGCAACTGTTGGAAACAAGTTGGCCACTCAAAATTGTGAGAAAATTACGAAGAAGTAGGCAAATCTTCCATTACAGTTTCACTGAATTTGAAGTGTTTGTGAACAAGGAATCACCGAGCCATCTGTCTGTGTTTTGCATGGCCAGAAAAATCACAGCATGTCTTGCAAAGCTGTCTTCTAAGTTGTGTACATTATGTCCACCACTGCCTATAATGTACCCACCTTGGAGGTGGCCCCCACATTTAAAGTTTAATCTATTGAAGTATATTTTTAAAATATAGATAGGCAAATTTTGACCATTTAAAAAAAAAAAAAATATTAATATTCCTCACGGTTTTTCGACCTGGACATTCAGAACTGCAGTCTTGGATGTTTTCTGTCAGATGAGAGCTGACATACAAGCATCAAATACATCTCTAGCACTGTAAAACTTATGAAAACTAAATTCAGAAAAGTTTGAAATCACAACAACAATTCTGTGAATATTTTGTGAGAAAATTAGTCACAAAATTTTTTGAAAATGTTCAAAATTCAAGCAATATGCTATGAGTCTCTGCAATTCACACAAATACACTGAGAACCCCTGCAAACATTTTGAGACACTTTTGCCAACAATCGCAGCTCAGTGAAATACTACCTTGAGCTAAGTATTAAATCTAGTATGAGAAAACCCTGTTTTCCCTTCTGCCTTCACAGAGTGAAACACATCTTACTAGTAGAGCCCTGGGGTTTTCCTGAGAGTCAGGACACAGTAGAAGATGACCGCCCCATCCCAGTGTGGATCAAAGCCCTTGGTGCGATGTTCAGTCCCTTCAACCCCTTGGCTGGCCTGAGACTGGTGGGACCTCTGGGTAAGACTAAAGCACAAGTGAATCTACACACAGTATCTGAGGAATTTGTGACAGAGATTCTCAAAAGATAACAAATCAAACTGTTGTTAATAGAGCACAGTAGAAATCCAAGTACTCCAGAAGGAATGAATGGGAGGGTATTTCCAAACTAAGCCAATTGTGTCCTAAAGTTAAGCCAAACTGGTGCCTCTATGGCACACGTGTCAAACTCAAGGCCTGCGGGCCAGATCTGGCCCTCTGTAACATTTCATCCGGCCCCCAGGATAACGTTTGGATGTCATTAGGTTCTGTCCTCTAATCTGGGACAGATCGAGTCTCTGATTCTTATTTTGCTTAAAAAAACTGAGCCTAATTAGTGAAGTTTTCTCTGACAGCGACTTAGAAACCAACAATATATAGTTTTAATTTCTGTATGATCAGGTTTTTGTTGATGGCTTTTTAAAAAAATCTGTTTTAATGTAAAAACTTCATTTAAAAGCTGAGTGAGGCGTAAGAAATGACAGCTAATGATGAGCTTTTTGAAGTTTGATCTATTTGTCTGTGTTCATTAAAGTCTGTTTGCTCTAAATTCTGTATAATCTGTAACTGGGAAAAGGTCATTGATATTTCTATATGAATGATTTGACATAATGCATCTAAAACCAAATAATTTATGTAATTTTTAATAAATATGTATCGTGATTGGCCCTTGGCTAGGACCAAATCTTTAATTTTGGCGTCACTGGGTTTGACACCCCTGCTCTATGGGATAAAGTAGCTTTGTTTCTTATTGACTACATGCTGATATTTAACACCTGATTGTGTCCTCTGTGCCTCCATCAGGCCCTATTCTGGTTCAGACCCTGAGGCCTGACTTCAAGAGGAAGTTCTCCTCTCTGTTCACAGACAACACTGTGCCAGAGTACATCTATCACCTCAATGTGCAGTCTCCAAGGTCTGCTTCTCTCTGCTTCTTCTTTTGTTGCCTTCTCAAACCTCTTTAAAAAATGCAGACATTGTTACTGTTAATGAGAGTTTTACTGTTCAACAATACATCCTACCAGTTTGTCTCTCACCTCATTTGTTTGATAGTCAGTTGTTCCTGTGTGTGGTCACAGTGGAGAAACAGCTTTTAAGAATATGACCGGTTCCTGTGGTTGGGCAAAGAGGCCGATGCTGCAGAGGATGGACCAGCTGCAGCCTGTCATCCCCATCACCATCATCTACGGCTCACGCTCCAGCGTAGATAGCGACTCAGGCAGCACCATCAGAGAGATGAGGCCAAACTCTCATGTGGACATCATAGTAAGTTTTTTATACCTAAGAGTTATACATTTTGAAAACTCACCGAATTCAGTGAGCAGTTACTTTTTTTCTTCATTTGTATATTTCATATTGACACTAAACCCTCATAGCCCCTGATATGCTTACCAGTGTATGGCTGAGAAGGAAGATCTGGTGTACAATGCCTTTTAAAAAGTATTCACACCCCTTGAACTTTGTCACATTACAACCACACATATTTTACTGGGATTTTATGTGACAGACCAACAAAAAGTAGTGCATAATTGTGAAGTGGAAAGAAAACAATACATGGTTTCTAATATCTTTACCAGTAAAATTCAGAAAAGTGTAGCATGCTTTTGTATTTCTAACTTCAATCCAGTGCAACCAATTGCCTTCAGAAGTCACCTAATGTGAGGATCTGGGTTTGGCTCCGCCTTTTGGGCAGTGCCACTAATCATTCCTCCACAGGTGTTCCAGTTCCTACTGACGAGACCAGCCGGTACTTAAGCAGCAGGCTGGGATCAGATCTTCGCTGGAGCATCGAACCTTCTGGGTTAGATTCTCCGCCTCAGCGTCTAACCTAACTCATGCTCCTGATGTTAATCACGTTCTCTGTTTGTGCCTACGACTCAGGTTTTTGCCACGCCATGACTACGGATCTGAAGGACTACTTACCTGGATAACCACGGATACTTACCTCGCTGCAAACTGGCTCTTCTTCTGGAACAACTGGAACCGCTCTGCTCCTCCTCGACGCCGCAACCCTCCTCTAGGACCTGTAAGCAAACAAAGAGACATTGTAATCCTTGCGACCATCGTGGAACTGAATTGTACCCGAGACTCACCCAGTTATCCTTCTCTTGCAGACTCCTCCAGAAACTGACCACTGTATATAGCTTCACCTGTAAATAAATGCACTTACTGTTATCCTCGTCTACGTGTGTGGTTTTGGTTTCGCTCTCTGGACAAGAACTCCTGAGTTTATGACAGTATGCTCCAGCCAAAAAAGACAGTCCAGAGCGTTACCAAATCCAGTCACGTGAAGTAATCTCAGCATCCACATTCCGTGAAACCTCCTGCTATTTCGTTTTTCTGCGCTTTACTACGTCTGCGGACACGTTTATGTGGGTCAAGAGGGCCACCGTAGGAATGGCGGAACCCTCCTCCCGATCGGAAAATACCGAGGCAGCTTCACTGCTAGCCCGACACGAATCCATGATTAATGCTCTATGTGAGAGGCAACAATCTGAAACCGGTCGCTTGGACTAACTAACTCTATTAACCCAAGAAATTCATCAGAAATTGTCATCGTTAGTTCCCACCACCGCAGATTCCACTTCCGTATCCGCTTCTGCGGCCACGTCACTTCCGGTATCGACCTCCGGACATTTTCGCGAGGTTCCCTCACCGACTCCCGAACCTTTTTCGGGAGAGATCGGTAAATGTGCAGGGTTCCTGTTACAATGCTATCTTGTATTCGCTCGTTCGCCACAGTCATTTACCGATGGGTCAACAAAGATTGCATACATAATTGGACTTCTTCGTGACAAAGCTTTGAAATGGGCAGAAGCTAAATACAGTTTCAGGGCTATCCGGCTAACCACATTCAACCAGTTTATTGAGGACTTTGAACAGACTTTTGGGCTCAAATATACCAACACCGAAATAACTCAGAAATTGTGGAATCTAAAACAAGGTTCACGCTCGGTGGCTCAGTTTGCCATCGACTTCCGGACACTGGCGGCTACTTCCGGTTGGAACGAGGCAGCGCTAAAAGGAGTCTTCATCCATTCCCTCCAAGAACCTCTCAAGGACCAGCTAGCGGGTTGGGAGGAGCCACGAGCCCTGGACGATCTCATAACTCTGGCCATACGTCTGGACAACCGCCTGCGGGAGAGACAACAGGAGAGAAGGGATCGGACGACCAACCTCGGGCGCCACGTCGCTACCACAGAAGCCGAATCAACAATCCCAAACATGGAACCAGAACCGATGCAGGTAGGACGAGCGAGACTAACGGCAGAAGAAAGACTCAGATGCCTGGAAGCTAAAGAGTGCTTTTATTGTGGTGAGGGAGATCATTTCCGAGCCAAATGCCCTCAGTTAAAAGGGAAGACTCACTAGGTAACCGAGGGGTACTAGTGAGTAGCCTCTCACAACCCCTCGGGTCACGATTATTTGTTCACTCAACTCTGCTAAATCATCAGATTAAGATCCCAGTCCACGCTCTAATCGACTCAGGTGCAGAACAGAGTTTAATCTCCAGGGATTTAGTCAACCGGTTACAGTTAAAACCTACCCCATTATCCTCTCCGCTTCCCGTTATAGACATTTCCGGTCAAGTAATCACCAGAATCACACACAAAGTCGCTAAACTACAGTTTCTGGTATCTGGTAACCATAGAGAGGAGAGCGATTTTCTAGTTTTTTCTGCACCAAACACTCAGATGATTTTAGGGTTTCCCTGGCTGCAGTTACACAATCCAGTAATCAACTGGACAGAAAGGAGGATCGAGTCATGGAGCCCTTTCTGCCTACAAAATTGTTTACACTCTGCGTTGCCATCATCCAGTACCAAGACTGAACCTGAGCAGGCCCCGGACTTAACCAAGATCCCGGTCGAGTATCACCATCTTGCTCCAGTGTTCAGTAAAGCTAAGGCACTATCATTACCACCCCACCGACCCTACGACTGCGCCATAGAACTTATCCCAGGGGAAACACTACCATCGAGCCGATTATTCAACCTTTCCGGACCTGAAAGAGATGCTATGAAGTCATACATTGAGGACTCTCTGGCTTCCGGCATCATCCGTCCATCCACGTCGCCTCTAGGGGCGGGGTTCTTCTTCGTGCAAAAGAAGGACAAGAGTCTCCGTCCTTGCATCGACTATAGAGGATTAAACCAGATCACCGTAAAAAACAAGTATCCACTCCCTTTAATTGACTCCGTCCATCAACAACTGCACTCTGCCACCGTGTTCACTAAACTCGATCTCCGTAACGCTTACCATCTGGTAAGAATAAGGGAAGGAGACGAGTGGAAGACAGCTTTTAAGACTCCTCTCGGTCACTTCGAGTACTTAGTCATGCCATTTGGACTCACTAACGCACCTGCTGTTTTCCAATCGTTAATTAATGACATCCTGAGAGACTTTTTGAATATTTCTGTTTTCGTCTATCTTGATGATATCCTCATCTATTCACAGGATCCTGCTCAGCATCAGAACCATGTCAAGGCCGTATTACAAAGACTCTTGGAAAATCAACTATTCGTCAAAGCCGAGAAATGTGAGTTTGGTGTAACCACCGTTAACTTCCTGGGTTTTATCTTCAGACAGGGGTTTTACCAGACTGACCCTGAGAAGATCCGAGCTGTGGCAGACTGGCCCACTCCCACTGATCGTCGCCAACTCCAACGATTTCTCGGTTTTGCCAATTTCTACCGCAGGTTCATCCAAGATTACAGTAAGGTCGCTACCCCCCTCACACAACTCACATCCACCATACAGTCCTTCATCTGGTCCCCTGAAGCTCAATCAGCTTTCAGTAGATTGAAAGCTCTATTTGTCTCTGCTCCAATACTTCGACATCCTGATCCAAAGCTACAGTTTATTGTAGAGGTCGACGCCTCTGATACAGGGGTAGGGGCTGTTCTATCTCAGAGGTCGACTCAGGACAATAAGATCCATCCCTGTGCATATTTCTCTCGGCGTCTCACGTCGGCCGAGAGCAATTATGACGTTGGCAACAGGGAATTGTTAGCCATAAAAATAGCACTCGAAGAATGGAGGCATTGGCTTGAGGGGAGCGAGGTCCCGTTCATTATATGGACGGACCACAAAAATTTAGCATACCTCCAGACGGCCAAGAGATTGAACCCCCGACAGGCTAGGTGGTCCCTGTTCTTCGGGCGGTTCAATTTTTCCATTACCTACAGACCAGGAACCAAGAACGTAAAGCCAGACGCGTTATCGAGGCTCTGGTCTCGAGAAAACTCACCTGAGCAGGAAGAACCCATAATCTCTCCATCCCTGATTGTTGGGGCCCTCACGTGGGACATTGAGAGGGAGATCCGAGAGGCCCAACAAGGTGAACCTGATCCCGGAGGAGGCCCTCCTGGCAAAATTTATGTCCCCACTGCAGTTCGACCCAGGGTCTTAAATTGGTTACACTCCCAGCAGTTTTCCTGTCATCCAGGAGTTAACCGAATGTTAAAATTGGCCACCCGGTACTTCTGGTGGTCTAGTCTGGCTGCGGACGTTAAAGAGTTTGTCTCAGCTTGTTCCACCTGCGCCCGTTTTAAGGGTGGCAATCAACCTCCCGCCGGGTTATTGCAACCCTTACCTATACCAAGTCGTCCATGGTCTCACATTGCAATAGACTTCGTTACTGGACTACCACCCTCACAGGGACACACAGTCATTTTCACCATTGTTGACCGATTTTCAAAGTCTGCTCACTTTATTCCACTTCCCAAGCTCCCCACCGCTTTCGAAACTGCTGAGATCATCACACACCAAGTCTTCCGCCTCCATGGGATCCCGGTGGACATCGTCTCAGACAAAGGACCACAATTCACGTCTCAAGTGTGGCGAAATTTCTGCAAGGGATTGGGGGCTGGGGTGAGTCTCACATCAGGGTACCATCCACAATCAAATGGCCAGTCAGAACGGTGCAATCAGGAGTTGGAGGTGGCCCTCAGGGTTCTGGCGAGTGACAATCCCTCCACCTGGAGCAAAAAGCTAGTTTGGATTGAGTACGCACACAACACACACGTCTCTTCGGCCACAGGATTATCACCTTTTGAGGCGGCTCTAGGATACAATCCACCACTGTTTCCTAGTTTTGAGACTGAAATTGCTGTTCCTTCTGTGCAGGCCCATCTACGAAGGTGCAGAAGCATATGGCGACAAACTAGGAGAGCACTACAGAGATCCAGTGAACAGAATAAGAAGTATGCCGACCGTCACCGTTCCTCAGCACCTAAATACAAGGTGGGCGACAAGGTTTGGCTTTCCACCAGGGACATCCCTCTGAAAGGTACCTCGAGGAAACTAGCTCCTCGGTTCATAGGACCTTTCCCCATAGAGAGGGTGCTAAATCCCTCCTCAGTCCGTTTGTCCCTTCCTACAGCTATGCAGATCCACCCAACATTTCATGTCTCCCAGATCAAACCGTTCTTGGACAGTCCATTGAACCCACCTACCGTCCTCCCCCCTCCCGCCCGGCTGATCGACAATCATCCCGCTTTTACGGTCAACCGTATTATTGATGCACGACAAAGAGGTAGAGGGTCTCAATTTTTGGTCGACTGGGAGGGTTATGGACCTGAGGAGCGCACATGGGTCCCCAGGTCTTTTATCCTGGACGCCTCCTTGATCTCGGACTTTTATAGGACACATCCAGAGAGACGTCCAAAATCGCCAAGAGGCGATTGTTAGAGGGAGGGTACTGTGAGGATCTGGGTTTGGCTCTGCCTTTTGGGCAGTGCCACTAATCATTCCTCCACAGGTGTTCCAGTTCCTACTGACGAGACCAGCCGGTACTTAAGCAGCAGGCTGGGATCAGATCTTCGCTGGAGCATCGAACCTTCTGGGTTAGATTCTCCGCCTCAGCGTCTAACCTAACTCATGCTCCTGATGTTAATCACGTTCTCTGTTTGTGCCTACGACTCAGGTTTTTACCACGCCACGACTACGGATCTGAAGGACTACTTACCTGGATAACCACGGATACTTACCTCGCTGCAAACTGGCTCTTCTTCTGGAACAACTGGAACCGCTCTGCTCCTCCTCGACGCCGCAACCCTCCTCTAGGACCTGTAAGCAAACAAAGAGACATTGTAATCCTTGCGACCATCGTGGAACTGAATTGTACCCGAGACTCACCCAGTTATCCTTCTCTTGCAGACTCCTCCAGAAACTGACCACTGTATATAGCTTCACCTGTAAATAAATGCACTTACTGTTATCCTCGTCTACGTGTGTGGTTTTGGTTTCGCTCTCTGGACAAGAACTCCTGAGTTCATGACACCTAATTTAGTAAATAAAGTTGTAGCATGACATAGCTGTGGACCAATATTTGTTTCTATAACCACCCTGTCATGGTATCTGGCAATTTACAAACCCACATGCAGAAAACTACACTGAGGTGTAGAAAAGGTGTTATATTTATTGAAAACAAACAGGTAATGGAAAGGGTGTTCTGAAGCGGAGAACTCCCTGGCTGGGTCTCTGGGGATCCTGGCGTGCGGACAAACAGAAATGGTGAGTTCACGTTCAGCGGGAATTTGAAGTGTTAAACGGAGAGGTTCAATCTTACTTGTAGGAGGTGGTCCAGGTGTATAGGGGGGAATTTGAGGCTCCGGGGTCGGCGGGCTGAGTTGGCGATGGAGGAGGAGGAGCGGACAGGTAGGTTGGTAAGTCGTCTCCTTCTGCACAAGGATAAATCTGAGGATTGAACGAGAGGAAGGATGTCACAGAGGATTCACAAGGATTCTACACAAAAGAGTTCACTGCGGCCGAAAGTACCATTACTGATCAACAATCAGGCATCGAAGTACCAACAGCTCCCTGTAGATATACCTGTCCACTGATGAGGAATATGCTGCAGGTGTGTGCAGGATCATCATGGACACACCCTCCAGGAGAAACACCTCTCAGCCCCCTCTGGTGGACAAAGAATGGGAGAACAACCCCAGAACCCCAACACACCCAGGTTTCAGGTTTCCTCTCTCTTTGTATGGGAACACTGCCTGAAGAACAGTTTGGAAAAAATGAAACTGTTTCTAAAGTTGCCTTTTTAACTGCATTATAACCTTTAAAATAATAAGACTTATACTTTTTGATGTGCTGAAAGAAATGGAGGACAATAGTTGTTTACATCATTCAAGGATCTGAGCTAGCTACAAACTGACAAGGCTTGGCAGAATTGGATTCAGAATACGCAGACAACGGCAAAGGTTTAAGGTGTTTATTGCGGTTAAAGCGCTACCTGGACTACTAAAGGGTAGGTTGCGAGTCTCTGAGGGGCGTGAGTGGGGACAGACAAAGTCTCTCGGAGATGTGCACATGCAGGAGGGAGAGTCCGGAGACAGGCGGAAGTTCAGAACCAGGAGATCAGAGGAAGGCAGACAAAACCAGATGAGCTCTAACCAGCAGGCGAAGTCCAGGAGGGAGAAGCAAGGTCCAATACCAGTGGGCAGAACCCGTAACAGGGTCCGACAAGGAGCAGGTGAGAATCGAGGGTCCGGGTGCAGGCGAGAGGTCGAGATCAAAGCAGGCAGGAACTGTGAAGTGCTGGACATTTACTCGGTAAGACCTTTCAATAATCTGGCAATGAGGAACTGTGAGCTGTGGTCTTAAATACGGGTAGTGACAGGTGAAGCTGATGAGGTTGATTGTGGTGGCATGGCAACGGGGGCGTGGCATAGGCTATGGAGAAACACTGGAACTGTGAGCAGGAACAGTGAACTGTGACACAAACATCAGCTAGTGTAAGGGGCATTTCAAACATGTTAGACACAAGAAGACCGACTGAAGCTTTCCTGAACTGTGGTAACAAAGGAGGTCCGCATTGAACTACTGTCAAGGTTCAACCAGGACATGCCAAGGACAACTTTCACTAACAGACCCCTCACTGAGCTCATTAAACAGTGAAAAGTTCCCTTTAAATGCTCACATTTCTCCATTTATTTTCATATGTGGCTGTGGTTTATGTCCCTAATTGCATAGTTTTTTTTTATTTCAGTCTCTAGATGTCCAAAGCTGGTAGGGAGAAACCCCAATACACTTATAGCTGGATTTGCAACAAAAAGTGGTTCTATTTTGAAAACCACATTACATTTTCCTTCCACTTCACAACTTTGCACAGTTTTGTCTGTCACATAAAATCTCTGTAAGAAGGTTTCTCTGTCAAAGTTTGTGGTTGGAAAGTCATGAAATGTGGAAACAATCATCTGGTATGAATACTTTTTTCAGTGCACTGTAAGTGTGAACCATTTAAACAGCTGGAGTCAACACAGTCTTTAGATGTGTGAACAATAGATTTTTTAAAAAGTGGAAATTAGGGTTTGTCAATAAAGACAGAATGTACATCTTTAACTAACACAGACTCGAAGTTTTGCTAAAACCACCTAAAACCTGAGGAACAGGGAAAAAATTCAAACTGTTCATTTGAGAGGGCACACCTTTAGCTTTATTGCAAACTTTACCTCCTGTTTATTATACTTAAAAAAATTAGTACTAAAATTAAATTATGAATCCACATTTTAATAAAGAATTTAAATAAATAAATATTTTTGAGTATAAATTTGTCCAGTGGCTCATGAGTTATTTTGATAACAGACAGACTCACAAACACACACACACACAGAGGCACAGACTCACAAACACACACACACACACACACACAGACATGGACAAAAACATTATCAACTGCCTTTGCCTTTCAGCGGCAGGTTTACACAGTTTCTCAAAATTTGGACAATCTAATCCAAATATTGCTGCAAAATGTGTTTCTGTTCTTACTGAACATAAATGCTGAACTTTCTTTCCTGCTATCTTTGTTTATGTTTAGCCTTTGGTTTTTAACTAGCTGCTCTTCTTTGGTTCTCCGTTTTCTCTTCAGACGATTCGTGGAGCTGGACACTATGTCTACGCTGACCAGCCTGAGGACTTCAACCACACAGTTTTACGAGTGTGTGAGAAGGTGGACTGAAAGCAGAGACAAGCCTTGTGTCTGAACTCTAGAGACATCACTTTATCAGTTGCCGTGGAACCTCGGAATCCAACCATCCCAAAGAAAATACTGAAGAAAAGTGTGTAGATAAAAAGGTGAAGACGTGAGTTGATCAGAGCGTGACTTGTGCATGAGGACATGGTGACGGTCACGCCATGCCATCTGAGCAGTGACTAAAAAAAGCTTCAGAGCTGTATTTTCATGGCCAGACTGCTGATGAATCAGATACATGGTAGTTTCTCAAAATACTGAGGACAAGTAGGTATTTTGAAGTTCACGTGTTCAGCTGGTGCACCCAGAATACCTCATCTTTAGCAAATCGACATTTACGTCTGATCCAGACACACAGAAAGGATTTTTAAATGTTTTTATAATTGTAAAAATATTTCAACAACAAAACTGATTAGATTCATATTGTATTTTTGTAAAAAAAATTATGTATTTTAATCATACCAATCTGATGTCAGAACTACTTCTAAGTGGATCTCAATTTGAAAAGGTCTGTTCAGTTTTGGTGTCTTCATTTGTGGTCTTTCTATATGACTCAGATGCAGACAGGTAGGTAGGTAGGTAGGTAGGCACATTTATTTATATAGCACTTTTCAGCACAAGGCGACTCAAAGTGCTTTACAACACATGGGAATGGGACAGGAAGCATTGTCTTCTGTACACAGGAGCACTGAATCAGCACCAGGAAGAGGCTTTTACTGTTCAAATATAGCACAGCACAGCAGTAAAAGCCTTGTGTAGCATCAGTTGTCTGTGCTCATCTTCAGTCAGATATTTCATACACTCATATCAGTTGCAGTAAATATTACTACTGTTTTAATACTGCTTCATGGATTTTCTGCTAAGTAACAGTGGCATACACAGTATAATTGTAACAATAACCTTATACAGTATTTGCCTGGAAAGATTCTTTGTTATTTTACCTCAATAAAATCTTCCTGCCGTCTCAGTTAAACAGTATTTTTTTTCCTGCCTCCAAAATAAACCCTGAGAATTAAATTCTGTTTATTATGAAGTAGGCATCAGTCACTCAAAAAGTGGGTAAAGAAAAATAGATGGATGGATATTTATGCTGTCTGTATTCTGAACAACAATCATACTGTTGTAAATGAGGCACTAATTCAAGAATACAACACAGATACAGATGTGGATCCATTTGTTGGAACCCGTCCACAATAGTCAAAACACAATCGATGTGACTGCAACCAAAAAGCTCCAGTTTAGCCTTATCAGTCACAGAAATCTTGGGCATTGTCAACATGTATTTGATGAATTCCAGTCTTTTTGTGTTTCTGTCAACGTGGAGCCCTTCTGGGGACTATTATTGTTCAAAATATAATGGATGATATGATTAGAAAGTGATGTATGATGACGTTGGAGTTCGGCTTACATGGTGAATGGCTTTCTTGGCTCTTTTTCTATCATTTGTACCGTCAATCTGATCAACCTGGAATTATGTGTCCCCTTGCGTCCATGTCCTGGAAGGTTGGCTACATTTCAGTGAAACTTATTTATTTTTCATATTCTTGGCATGATATGCATAATCTTAATTATCCATATCATAGATTCAACAAGATGTTGAAACCGTTCTTCAGGTGTTTTGGTTCATTTTGACATGATAGCATCAGGCAGTTGTTACAGATCTGTTCCACCACATCCTAAAGCTGACTGATCGGGTTGAGATCTGGTGACTGTGAATTCAGTGAATCGAGACTCATCAAACCAGGTATTGTTTTTCTGATTTCTTATTCTCAGTTTTGAACTGTAGCCTCAGTTTCAATTCAATTCAATTTAAAAATACTTTATTAATCCTAAAGGGAAATTAAATGTTGTTGTAGCTTATAATCCTGGTTTAGTTAAAGAGTTGTTATAGTTGCTGATGGCAGTGGGCAGGAAGGGTCTCTTGTAGCGGTCTGTCCCGATGTGTCCTCTGTCCTGGTGTCCTCAAAGAGTCCCACCAGGTGAGCCTTGCTGGCCTCCTGCGGAACCATGATGGCAGAGCTCTGGAAGCTCAGGTCGGTCTTGAAGTCCTGGGAGATCTCCTGGACCAGGTGCTAGAAGGGCAGCTTCTGTATGAGCTGCTCAGTGGACTTTTGGTAGTGGTGGATCTCCCTGAGAGCCACGGTCCCGATCCTGTAGAGATGAGGCTTCTTCACTCCGCCGGTGGTCGGGGCGTTCTTGCTTTGGTGGGGAGCTGCTTCCTGGGAGCTTTACCTCCGGTGGATTTACAGGTGGTCTGCTTGGTTCTGGCCATGACTGGACTTCAGGGTTCTTCATGTTTAACACTTGTTGTCATGGTTACACATCATAACAAAATGTCCAAAAGTAAAAAGGCTTCAATAAAATTCCTTCCAGCTGCACAGCATCCGATACCAGAGGAAATAATCATCCAAAAAAGTGATTAACATCAAGAAAAAAAGAGGAATAACATTTTCAAAAACAATATCTCAGAGTGAATGTAACAGAGCTACTCCAACATGCAGCCACCTTGAGTGGCGCAATTCTAGAATCCTGTTTCCTGTTTTTAGCTGACAGGAGTGGCCTCTGCAGCTGCAGCCCATCTGATTCAAAGTTGGATGTGTTGTGTGTTTAGAGACTGTATTCTGCAGACCTTATTTATAACGAGTGGTTGTTTGAGCTACTGTTACCTATCTGTCATTTCTAGTCCACCCATTCTCCTCTGACCTCTGACATTAACTAGGCTTTTCTGTAAACTCAAGAGATGGTTGTTTTAAAACTCCCAGTTTCTGAAAGAAGACCAGCCCAACTGGCACTATCACCCACACCACATTCAAAGTCACTTTAATTGCCTTTTATCTTCATTGTGATGCTCAGTTTGAACTTCAGCAAGTCGTCTTCACCCCCTCTACATGCCTAAAGGGATCAAGTTGCTGTCATATCAGGGTTTCCCCCAGTGTAGCCGATCCAACATGCCTGAGTGTGCAGTGGAGGCGTTTATATTTGGCGCTTACGTCGGTGCAGTATTCTCCAAAAAGACAGGGGGCAGTACGCTACGTAACCAGTGGAAATACGGTAAAAAGAGAGCAGATGGTTAACCGGAGCGCGGTCCACACCAAGTTATAAAATGTGCACAATGTGACACCGCGTGGGACCTTCGCACAGGGGCGGGGACAGCACGATTGTGTCACTGTTGGCGTGCGCACCCTCGCATGGTGAGGTAGATGAAGGTCGCGGTTTTGGGGGAGCAAGTGAAAAAAAAAAAAACGCGTATAAAAAATGACGTATTTACAATAAACAAGTGGAGCTTAGCTTGGCGGCAGGGTCACTAAAGCCTGGAGGCCCGCCAGGCTTATAATACACTGGGGGAAACGCTGCATATGCACACTCTTCTCCCCCACTGAACTAGAGATGGGACGCATGGAGCAACACACACATATACTGTGGGCTGCAACAGTATTCCTTTATAACTTGGAATTTTATTATATTTTATTAATATGATTATAACTAATAATTTTATACTCCAGAAGATTGAAGTAAAGTGGGGAAAAAGCTTTCTTTTAATCATTCTAAAAATATATTAAAAACCGAAAAGTCATAGAAATCTTTATACTTTTTTTTTCTCTCTGCTCCTGGTGGAAGGCGGAGTGTTTCTTTTCTCTGTCTCCTGTACTATAATTTTCAGCATTTGATTTGATTGGTTTGGAATTAAAATGGTAGAGAATTGGGATTTGCAGCAAAGTGTTAAAATATAAGTTTTAGTTGTGAATACTTACCTCTGCCATTTCCCTCTCCCAGCAGGTGTGCACAGGCAAAACCTTCCCCGGGGGCTTGTGCACAGTAAATGGTTCTGGGACTGTACCATCAGGGAATGGAAGGGGTTTTTGTTTCACACTGTGACATTTCTATGTTGAGTTTGAGTGTTGTTGGAATTGAATTAAAGTTCTTTTTGTTTTTCTTGATTGGTACATAATGTATTGTTTTATTAGCTGTTCATTTATGGTAAATATTCTTGTTTGGTTATCATTTTGCAGTTGGGTTTCCCTTCTAATGGTTCCTACCAATTTAGTTCTATTTCTATTTAAGTTGTATGTCTTTCATGGTTCAAGAGAATGTTGTTGGTGTGGTTATTCTGTGCACAAAATTAAAGAAGATGCAGCTGATGTCCATCTGAGCATCTGAGCCTATTTTGTTTTTCCAACCGTTGTGGGTCCCGCCTCCATGGCCGCTTCACCTCCTGATAATCATGTGATGAGCATGTGACACAGGATTTCTGCTGTTTGGATTAAGCAGTTAACTGACTTATCGTCAAATTCATTTGATGGGTTTGGCGATCAACAATCAAACTGTGTGGATACGCGAGCTGAATCGCAAGTTGGATGCGATCCTTTTACAGGACCGCAGACTGAACTGCGTTTCTGGAACTCATGAATAATATGGGTTACATCTTGAAGAAAGTTGCTTCGCTCCAAACAGGCGGAATGGTCCTGGAATTTGGCTGTTTGGATTTGCCATTGAGAAGTATCAGCAAGACTTTCAAGACAGACAAAAACAGTCTGCCTGAACCAAAACAACTACTGCTTGTTTGTGAATTTGGCTCCCCTAGGCTGACCTTGGTCAGCTATCTTCAAATTTCTCCTGGAACTATGTAAACAACCCTTCCCTCTCTCTCTACCTTAGTTAGTAATTCTTACATCGGCTGTTTTAGTTAGCCCTGGTACCATTTAGAAATTCGGTACTGTTTAGTTTAGCTTTATCTTCCTGTACACTTAGTTTAGTTCTGTACATTTAGTCATGCTTAGATCTGTTTAGTTTAGCTACTATTT
>NC_051452.1:4510506-4517062 GCF_001649575.2 Kryptolebias marmoratus | reverse complement strand
TTCAATTAACTTAGCATTTTTATGTTGGCTGTTTTAGCGGGCCTTGGCAGTGTTAGCTAGATTCTCCGTGCCTTAGTTTAGTAATATCATGTTTTAGTAGTTTAGTTATCCTGTACCTTAGTTAGCGTTGTCATGTTTTAGCTTAGTTATCTTGTACCTTGTACCTTAATTGGCATTATCATGTTCTGTAACTTTGTAATGGTGTTTAGTTTAGTTTTCTCTCTTGTATTTTGTCTGTAATTTTGTTCTTGTGTTGTAAAGCACTCTGAGTCGCCTTGTGCTGAAAAGTGCTATATAAATAAATTTCACTTTCACTTTCACTTACTTTTCAAAATATTTAACTTTAATTATAAAAGTTTTCCCAATAGAAATATATTGAGATCTATTTAATGCCTTTAAAATAATTGTTTTTTTTTAATTTGCTTCTGCATAGTTGCTCTATTTCTTTCTTCTTACACTACTTTAATCTTTCACTAGCTTTTTGTTACTTTAAACTTAAGGCAACCTTTTGCCACTTTCAAATAGCCTTTTGAAACTTTTAGCTAGTATTTCGCTATGTTTGGCTTTTAGCTAGTGCCCTGCTTTTTTTAAGCTTTAACAACTCAGTTTCAACTTCTTCAGCAAATTTCAGTCATTCAGCACTCAGCATTCTCACTACATTTTCACAATACAATACAATACAATTTCTCTAGTTAGATCAATAAGATCCACCACTGAGTAATCTGAAGATCAAATTATTTACATTTGTTCTCAAAAAGATGGATGGAGCAAAATACAGAGAAATTATTGAGGGATAAATGTAAATGTAGTCTTCCAGTAAAATCCTTTGAAGTTTGTAATTGTAACGTGACAAAATGTGGACAAGTTAAAAGGGTATGAACACTGTCACAAAGACTTAATGTAAAAAAAAATCTTTTTAAGTCCAAATTAATTTAGCTAATTTGTTCAAGTGCTCATTACCTGCCGGAGTTTTGTTACTCTTCCACAAATAATCTGTTCATCAAATAAAATGATTGCAGTCCAGTTTCTTTCCTGTTGTCTGTCACATGCAATAAATTCTGCTTTGCTTTGGATGTGGATCATGTTTTTGTTTTTTGTTTTAATAAAGAAAATGTGCGCTATCAAAATATTTCCCTCCAGTTCTCCGTATCATTTAAACTTTGTTCCAGAGACACATGAACGTGCCTGTTGTAGTTCCTCTTGACTGCCACTAGAGAGCACTGTAATGTAGATGTGCTGAAGTGGAAGTGTGCAGTCATCCTCCTGATTATTCCACCACTCATTTCCCTGCTTTTGTTTCGTTAGCAAAGAAAGCAGTTTGACAGCAGACGTGATCTGCAGTGTGTTTAACTCTCCCCTGGAGCAGGGATTGATTCATCACTGAGGTGGTTGGGATGAAACGTTGCTACAGCAGTTAGTGTTGGCCTTGAAAACAGTGATTCTATTTCATCAGAGTTTTACAACTTTTACTGGAGGCCTCAGCTGACTGCTTGTACACAATTAAAAGCCTAGTATTCCTTGAAGGAATGCATATCACCCGTCACCTTTCATGCCACGGTTTTAGGTGAAGGTCATACCTGCTTTGGTAAACCTGAACCTTTTGCAAGCTGTGATAGCCCAATATCTGTAAAACTGAGTGAATTATAGCTATTTTGTGTTGGCTAAGGTTGATTAGCTGTGACAGCCATCTTGAACTGAGTTGACTACAAATGTTAATAAGTTTTAGATGTGCAGCCAATGATTACTTTCAGAGAGCTTCACAAAAATTGGTCCAGTAGCTCATGAGATGTTTTGGTCACAGGCAGACAGGGTTGACACCAACAGTTATCACACAATGTGTGATATTTACCACTAACACACAAAAAATTAGCTCAGTATCTGTGAAACTGACTGAGTTATAGATCTGAAGTCACTGAGCTCTGGCAACCATTTTCAATGGGGTTGACTCCAAAAAATAGCCATTTTGTAAATGTGCATTCAATGATAACTTTCTGGGAGTTTCAATAAAATCCAACTAGTGGTTCCTGAGATATTTTACTAACACTACAGACAAATGAGCATACACAGATGTGGGTAAAAACATTGTTGCTTTCAGCGTCGGTTGAAATATATGTATTATATTTCCTCTAAAGGCTGTGAAACAAGAGCTTTATGAGACGTTTTATCAGTGGGATTGGTTGGGAAGTAAAAAGCAGTCCTTGCTTTGACCACTTCTTACCTGTGAGTCACTCCACTTATTTTGTTTACCTCAGTAATGAATCACAGGGTTGATTACTGGACGTTTTTAGATCTTGTCACAGTGAAATCAGATGTGAGGTCATCATCCAAAAATAGGGTCCAGAACAAAAAGGTAGCAAGTATGGAGCCACAGTGGTAAGCTGACACTATATTTTCATACTGGTGATATTTTGCTGTGTCATTCTGACTTTGCTGTGTCTTAATGTTTTTTTTTTTTTTTTAAATGACTTTCTTCTATACTTCTCTCTGCTCCTGGTGGAAGGCGGACGTGTTTTTTTTTCTCTCTGTCTCTTTTACTCTGTCTTCAGCTGTCAACACTCAAACTGTGTGGTTACGGAAGCAAAATCGCAAGTGAGATGCGATCCTTTTACAGGACCGCAGACAAAATTGAGGTTCCGGGACTAAATCTTGGAGAAAGTTGCTCGCTTGAATCAGGCAGAATGGACCTGGAATTTGGCTGTTTGGATTCGCCATTGAGAAGTATCAGCAAGACTTTTTAAGGCAGACGGAAAACAAGTCAGCCTGACTCAAAACAATTATTGTTATGTGAATCTGGCTCCCTTCTGCCGGCCTTGGCTAGCTATCTTCAATTTCTCCCTGGATTTTATGTAAAAAAGATGCTCTGCCCCCTCCCTTGCCTAAGGACATCTGTGGATCTGCTCTGCGCTGGCTGATAAACATTCCATCATTATCAAAGACAATTGCCTTTGTGACATGATTCATGGACTTATCTGCAAACACACACACACACACACACACACACACACACACACTCATAAAACACACCACACTGCCTCCCACCGCCTCTACACATAAACACACACACATTTTCCACCGTCTCTGCCTCGTCTCTGTCACCCCACTCCCTCCCTCCCCTCCTTCACTACCTTAGTTTAGTTATCTTAGTAATTCTTATGTTGGCTGTTTAGCGGACCTTTGGTACTATCAGTTAGCCATGCTGTACCTTTAGTTTAGCATTGTCATGTTTCAGTTTATGTTAGCTTATTTAGCCTTCCTGTACATTTAGTTTAGTTTAGTTTATCTTAGCTCATATTCTAGATAATGTTAGATTGTTAGATTTCTAATTGTTGTTCAGTTCAGCTTTAACTTTATTATGATTTCATTCAGATTATTTTGGCTACTATTTTGACTGTCTTAGCTGATGTTTAGATATGTTTAGTTTCATGATTTTCAAGTCAAAGTCAAATTTATTTATATAGCACTTTACAGCAACAGGGCAGTACAAAGTGCTGTACAACATGCGAACATAAAAATACAGTCATAAAACACACACAACGATATCGAAAATATAGAGCTAAACATATCTAAAACATGAGACACTAAATAAGACTAAGTTGTACTAAAGATAAACCAAAGATAGGTTGAGGAAAACCAAACTACAATATAACATAAACTGAACTAGAGTTTAAAAACCTCAGCCAGACAGAAGCCATGAAAACACACACCCAATATAAAGTTACATAAAAATACAGAGTAAAACTTATCTAAAACAAGTCATACTAAAAATAAACTAAAAATAAAAATAGACTGAGAAAAACCAAACTAGGATATAATGAACATGAACATAAACTAGACTAGGATTTAAAAAAAAAACCTCAGTTAATGAGACGTGATAAAAGTTGAACTATAGATACCAAAGGCTAACTAAGGGTACCGATGGCCAGCTAAGAGTTAAAAACATTTTAATAGTTTAATAAAAGGCCTATGGGGTAAAAACTAAGATAAGTAAAATAAAGGTACTGTAAGGCTAACTAAGAGTACCAAAAGACAGCTAAGAGATACATTTTAAAAGAAACAAGATAAACAACTTAGATAAAACAGTAAATAAAACAGTAAATAAAATGAAATAACAGATAAGAGCAGTGTGGGTCAGCTTTAAGGAAAGGCAACAGCGAATAGAAAAGTCTTCAGATTTGATTTAAAACAGCAGACAGAGTTTCACCAGACCTGCAGCTTACAGGGAGTTTGTTCCACATTTTAGTAGCATAAAAGCTGAAAACTGCCTCTCCATGTTTAGTTCTGACCCTGGGAACAGAAAGCAGGCCTGTCCCTACTGACCTGAGGGCTCTGGGAGGTTCATAGCAGACCAGCATATCAGAAATGTATTTTGGTCCTAAACCGTTCAGTGCTTTATAGACCAATAATAGTATTTTAAAATCAATTCTTTGACTGATGGGTAGAACTGGGGTTATATGATCCCTTTTCTTGGTCCTTGTGAGGACTCGAGTAGCAGCATTCTGAATTAACTGCAGCTGCCTGATCGATTTTGTGGGGAGACCTGTGAACACAGCATTACAGTAGTTTAATCTACTAAAAATAAATGCATGGATAAGTTTTTCTAAGTCCTGCTGAGACATTAGTTCTTTGATCCTCGATATATTCTTTAAGTGATAATAGGCTGACTCCAGAACTATTTTTATGTGGCTGTTAAAATTGAGGTCTGAGTCCATAACTATTCCCAGATTTCTGACTTGATTACTAGTTTTTAGCATCACTGATTGAAGCAGAGTGCTAACTTTTAGTCTTTCATCCTTGGCTCCAAAAACTATTATTTCAGCTTTGTCTTTGTTTAACTGAAGAAAATTTTGGCACATCCAGTCATTTATTTGGTCAATACATCTGGTCAATGCATGAATTGGACTATATTCTCCTGGTTATATGGTTATATAAATTTGCGTGTCATCCGCATAATTATGATAACGTATTTTATTGTTCGTTATTATCTTAGCCAGTGGGAGCATGTAGATATTGAACAGCAGGGGGCCCAGAATGGAGCCTTGGGGAACCCCGCAGGTCATTTTTGTTTGCTCAGATTTGTGGTCACCTATACGTAGACACAAAAAAGTCTCTGTCTTTTAAATAGGACTCAAACCAATTTAGCACCGTGCCAGAAAGTCCCACCCATTTCTCCATCCTGTCTAGTAATATGATATGGTCAACCGTATCGAATGCAGCGCTGAGATCCAGTAATACTAGGACTGTAATCTTACTATCATCTGTATTCATCCGAACGTTGTTGCAGATTTTAACAAGAGTGTTCTCAGTGCTATGATGTGGTCAAAAACCAGACTGAAAGACATCAAAACAGTTGTTCAGTGTCAAGAAGTGATGAAGTTGTACGAAGACAGCTTTTTCAATGATTTTACTCAGAAAGGGGAGGTTTGATATAGGCCTGTAGTTACTTAATAGTGAGGCATCAGGTTTTTTTTAAGAGTGGCTTAATGACGGCCGTTTTTAGGGCCTGTGGGAAAACACCAGAGAGCAGAGACATATTTACAATCTGTAGAAGTTCCATGGCCATACAATTTGAGACATTTTTGAAAAACTTCATCGGCAGAGTGTCAAGGCAACAGGTGGTTTATGATGTTTGATATGATGTTTTTATCTGTATTTGATTCTGTACCTGATTGTTGTTTCTGTGTTGTAAAGCACTTTAAATCGCATTGTTGCGAAAAAGTGCTATATAAATAAATTTCACTTCACTTCACTTATATGTTGGATGCAGTTTTAAACTACAGTTAGTTTTGGGTTTACTGTGCTGCTGCAGTTCTCAGATGAGACACCTCAACTAGTCTGATTTTTTTCCCCCTACTTTCATCAAAACATAGAAAGTTTTAGGTCCAGGCCCAGTGAATCAATGAACTGTTCATTACAGCTGCTTTAAAACTATTTGAGCTGAGTGGGTCAAACTATAAATATTGTACAGTGTCAATGCAAACTGGGCTGCAGTTATTGGAAACTAGTTGGCAACTCAAAATTAAAATATATATCTATATATACACAGCCTGGCCAAAAAAAAAGTCGCCACCAAAAAAAAAAAAAAGCTTACACACTCTAATATTTTGTTGGACCACCTTTAGCTTTGATTACAGCACACATTCTCTGTGGCATTGTTTCAGTCAGCTTCTGCAACGTCACAAGATTTATTTCCATCCAGTGTTGCATTCATTTTTCACCAACATCTTGATGATGATGGTAGAGTCTGACCTTCTCCAGCACATCCCAAAGGTTCTCAATGGGGTTAAGGTCTGGACTCTGTGGTGGCCAATCCATGTGTGAAAATGATGTCTCTCACTCCCTGAACCACTCTTTCACAATTAAAGCCCGATGAATCCTGGCATTGTCATCTTGGAATCTGCTCGTGCCATCAGGGAAGAAAGAATCCATTGATGGAATAACCTGGTCCTTCAGTATATTCAGGTAGTCAGCTGACCTTTGACCTCATTCTTTGAGCTCATCCTGTTGCTGAACCTGGACCTGACCAACTGCAGCAACCCCAGATCATAGCACTGCCCCC
>NC_051452.1:4507444-4508934 GCF_001649575.2 Kryptolebias marmoratus | reverse complement strand
TATATATATATATATATATATATATATATATGATTTAGAATTTCATAAATTTGCAGTCTCACTGAGTTCTGAGTAATTGTGCTTGGCGAGCTCTGCAGCCATGTTTTGAGTGGCCAGTTTTAGAAATTGCCTATTATCAAGTGCACAAATTGCAACAAATGTATTTTAGGCAGTGTCCATTGTTTCAATACCCATCCCACTATCCAATGAAAAATGGACAAATTTATGTAGAACTTTTTAAAAATAAATAAATAAATTACTTGGTATATTTGCTATTTATTAATTAAAAGTGTAACATTTGTGCATATCACCTGCTGCTTTCAATACCAGAGCTTTAGACTAGAGTCATCACCTCCACCAAGGAGGTTATGTTTTCAGTTGTGTTGGTTGGTTGGTTTGTCTGTTAGCAAGCTTACGTAAAAGCTAATGAACAAATTTTGATTTAAATGATGATTAAATTTTGGTAATGATCCGGATCATGATCCAGATTGAACCAGGGATGGAATGAATTTGATCAACACACACGCCACTGTGGCGGGTTGGCAATTTGAACAGAAAAGGTGTTATTTGTCCTCCNCTCATTGCACCAGTTGGGGTTAAATAACTTGTTGCCAGCTGAAACATAATCACCCATGCAGTAATTGTCCAATAGGAGGCTTGTACCTGTTTGCTTATGCCTCTTTTACACGGGCCCTAATTCAGAAGTCCGGCTCTACTCTGCTTGGCTCGATAAAGAATGCATCACGTTTCCACCTGCCAGTTTGGTCGGTAGCAGAGGAACGCCTCTTTGTGTTGCGAGGGTTGGGGCTGCGGCGTGGGGGGGGGCGCTACCGAAACTTAGCGCAAGTTGTGTAAACAACGAAAGCGCTATGGACAACATTGGCCCTGTGTTGTTGCTGTTTTTTAAACCTATGGGGTTTCTCCTGAGACTTCTGGAAGAGAGGCGCAGTGGAAGAAATGCTCTGGATGCTGTGATTGTTGCGCGGAGTAGGACAGCTGTTATCCGCCGGAGATTTCAGGCTTTACAGTGCCTTCAGCTGGGGGACAGACAGCAGAAACGCTGCAGGGTAAGCTAACGCTGTTGTTTATATTCCTACCGTTCGCCATTTATGCTTGCATCTGGTCACACCCACGACCAATGAGTGAACAGGAGCTAAGCTTGCACCACCCACAAAGCAGGGCCGACCCGGCTGGCCTGACTCCGAAGCAGGGACCAAAAAAGCAGGGAGCGGCCTCGAAAAAATGCAGATGTAAACGCGCGCAAAGCGAGCCAAGTAGAGTGGAGCCGGGACCGTTAGGTGGCGACTTTTTTTAAATTGTTTTTTGGCCAGGCAGTGTGTATCTGGGTGGATTTAACATGTTCTCCCTGTGCACACGTGGGTTTATTTCAAGTACTCCAGTTTCCTCCCACAGACCAAAAACATGTATGTTAGGTTAACTGGTAACCCTTAAAATTGTCCCTAGGTGTGAGTGTGATGACCTGTCCAGGG
>NC_051452.1:4500288-4504984 GCF_001649575.2 Kryptolebias marmoratus | reverse complement strand
TACCTGTTAAATATAAGCGGGTAGCACAAATAGATCTATGCATTAAAAGCAGCAAGTGTCTGAAAAACATTACAACTTACATACAAAAACTTACAAAAGCACAAAAAAATACTTCAAAAACACTCCAGAGAAATAAATTTCACTTGTCTGAGTTTTTTATGTACAGATATGCATCTTTTAATGGTTTAAAATACAATAAGAAAAATCTAGTTATTTCCATGCAGTGTCCAGAAAGAGGTGTTGTTCAGCTTGTAGGGCACCACAACTGCTTCCACCTACCTCCATCATCATCATCATATGAAATTACTTTTTGTCACAACAAAAACTAGTGGCTGGTAAAAAACTTTGTCCACCAGCCACTATGGCTTCTTTAATTTAATATTTAATTTCCACCTCTGGATTGAACTATTTTTCAATGACACTATGGCGTTGGTGGAGGTTTGCACTCTCTGAGAGCTAGTTTTATGATAAGAAAGGATAGAGTTGTAGCTATTTTGGTCAAACCATAAAAATAGTGTGATCTCATACAATATCTCAAGAGGTCATTCTTACAGAATGTGCTGTAAATCACTCTTAGCTGCTACCACATCAAATTGTAGATCAACATTTATAAAACTGATTGAGTTAGAGCCATTTTTGTATTGGTTAATGTTGATTTGCTGTGGCAGCCGTCTTGAATTGGATTGACTCCCAATGGTAATCAGTAGTAGATGTGTATCCAATGATTTCTTCCTGAAAGTTTAATGTCTAGTGGGTCATGAGATATTTTGTTAACAGACAAACAGAGTTGACTCCAAATAATTAATGGCAAACTTTCAAAACAAGATCTTTTACAATCTGTTAGGTCCTGAAATGTGTGTTGGAAATCATTCCCTTTAACACTCCAAATGTTGGGTCAGTATCTGTAACATTATGTGTGTGTTTTTATGGTCAGCTGGCTGTGAATCAGGTTGACTCCAGAAGTTATTCAGTTGTAGATGTGAAGTGGTTCATGAGACACACACAAGTACACACAAAGACATTCATAAAAACATTATTGTCCACCTTTGCCTTTTGGCTACAGGTGTTAACAAGAAAATTGCTTGATTCAAACACTTTAGCAGAGCAAGAACTGCTGCAGGATTGCTAAATGAAACTAATTAAAGATAAAGAGTTGTTGAAACTAAAAGAAGAAAAACAAGCCAAAAGGACCAAATCACTTACTTCAAGCTAAAAGAAGCTGAATATTTGCTAAAATTAGCAAAAGGCAGAGATGTTTACAAGGCAAATTGTAAAATGTTTTCAGTAGCACATGTTGGTCTGTCTGCCATCAGACAGCCTGCATCAGGAGAGCAACACTGCAGAAGAGCCAGTTCTTCATCACCCAACTGTCTCCTGACTCTGATACTGTTATGACTGATTTCCTGTATGCTTCTGCTCTCTAACCATGTCCGTGCATGGGTAGAGAGCTGATTTCAGTAAAACTATCGTGGTTTGACTATTGTTTGAGATGTTGAGCTTTTAAAGTCAAATAAATGATCTTTTATTCAATATACTAATAGCCAATATCAATAATATATATGGCCATTTGAAGAACAAATCATACTAATGAATTAACAGTAAAATAAATAAATACAATTGTTAAAAGAAAATGTTTAACCTTTAACATATATATATTTCTAGATTATAAATGTAGAGCTTTCTGTGTTTTTTTGCATCAAAATGTTTATATTTTTGAGGAATACAGTGTTCAGTGATCATTACATACATTTTGTTATTAGTGTGTTTAACTCTTTGAAGGAACTGACTTCCTTTCAAGTCATAAGACAAATACTGTCAGTTTAACCATTTGTCATCCCACTCTTCCCCTCTAGGGTACCACAGCTGAGGTGACACAGGTGTACACCGCAGACGCAATCTCAGCTACAGTAGTGCACATAAACTGAATCAAAAATTGTAAAAATAAAGACTATAGGGAGAACAGGGGCAGAGGCAATGGTTAAAGATGTCCTTGCTCCAAAGGCAGTGGGTTAATCTGATGTTACAGCCTGAGAATGTCACATGGAAGGCAACAGGAAGATGTTTCCCCTTGCTCTTCAATACTTCAGCCTAGAATGTGGGGTCACCGATAAATAGAAGCCAACTGGTTGTTCTCACTGCAACCTCTCTCTCTGCATCATGGCACCTTGACCTTTAGTGACATTGAGAGGGTGACCACCAAGCTCAACCTCATCCATAAAGTCAACATAGATGAACTTTATGATGAATGCTCTGAAGAAGCTCAAAGAAGATGCTGAAGATTAATGGAAGTCCAAAGGTGTGGATGCCATGTGGGTGGCTTTCTTTCAAGTAGCTGATGATAGGATAGGCTATCTTCAGCCACATCCTGAGCATTCCAGCAACCATGTGGAAAGGAGAATGGCCAACAAATAGAGTGACTGCAGGAGCAGGTTCTCCATGGAGCTCACGAGAAGTGAGCTCCTGATCACTCTCAACTTTGAGCAATCCTGTTCAGTTTTACAACAGCACTTTGAAAGACAAATAGTTACTCAGTGGTGCAAAGAGTAACAAGAAGTACACCTGGAAAAAGAAGGAACTCAAAATATCAAAAGGCTAACTAGAAGCTAAAACAGTCAAATGTGGCTGGTTCAAAGTAACAAAATGCAAGCTAAAAGTAGTAAAAGGCTCACTAGAAGTAGCAAAAGGCTAAATTAAAGTGTCACAATCCTTGCTAAAATCATAGAAGTAGTATAAGAAGACTAAAATAGTGTAAAGTATGCTGAAGCAAGTTTCAAAGAGAACAATGTTTTCCAAGGAATTGAAGTGGTCTCAATGTACTTCTATAAAGAAAATATTTCTAATTTAAGTTAAATATTTTGAAGTATAAAAGTTACAAAAACTAAAGGTCAAAGCACTCATCTGAACATCTGGCATATGGTTAAAAACATAAAATATGCAGAAGATTAGAAAAGAAATATACAGAAAAATAACAGACAGGAAACCGGTGTGAATGCTGAATCAGGATTGACACTATAAAAACATTTCATTTATGTCAAAAATTGTAGTTTTGAGTAATTTGCCTTTATTAGGACTAGAACATAAACATATTTTTTTTCTCTAAGCCAAGTGCCTTGCTTGTATGTCACACACAATGTAGAAGGTTTCAGAGTGATACTGTGTGTTTGAACTGCTTTACCTGAATCAATGTCTTTGCTTTTAAAAGCTCTGCTGTGTAACACTGACTGGGACAATGATGGCAGCCTGATATGAATGAGGACGAAGAAGAAATGCTGAGCAGAAACACCTTTACTCTGGAGCACAAACCAGGCCAGACCAGGCTCATCCTGTCTGGGTTGCTAGGAAACCAGTGAGGTGCCTGATCCAATTTATGAAATTCAGCCTCTCGCCTCTATAACTTTTTTCCCTTCCTGTGTCTGTGTCTCTCACTCGCTTTTGGCCTTCGTGCTACTTTCCCTATCTGTCGTCATCTTCTGAAGCGCTTATTTTGTTTCTCTCCCCTCTGCTTCTGTCTCTGTCCCCCGCTCTGTCAGGCACTCCCCAGCTGCCTTTGCGTATACGTGGTTACATCCAACCCTGTCTTTTCCATCCTCCTTCCATCTCAGAGCTCAGACAGCCTCCTAGACTGCGCAGCAATGCCACCCCCGTATCTTTCACACTGAGTCGTGAGTACCTCCCTCAGGCAGACTACTATACCTTCTGTGACTCACACACACAAACAACATTATCATTTACACCATGACTTTGTCTTTTAAGTCCAGGTTTGTAAATGCTGATACACCAGCACCTCTCAGAGAGCTAAAACTCTGCTTAATACCTGCTTGATTCAGTCTCACAATCTTTAACCTAGAATAAAGATGCTGTTTGATGTGAATTAATGGACAATAGGCAGCATTTGCTGTAGTTTCTGTATTGTGACCAAAACCACAAAAAAGAAAGGTGTGTCAGTCAACTAACTGAAAACAAGTGTGAAACAAAAGCACATTTATTATTTAGAACAATTATTTCTGTACTTTTACTAAAGAAAAAGTTAGTATCAGCTACTTTTACTTTTACTGGAGGAGTGTTTGATGAGAAGTAGGCCTATTGAACACATAGCTATGACTTATTGGCAAGGCCCAGACGGTTATCCAATTTAAAGAAAACCTTCCCAAATAATTTGAAAATACCTGGCAGTGTCAACTTTGATTTGTACTATGACTGTAAATTACAGATTTGATATATTTGGTTTGATTTCAATGCTTTAGTTAGTCACTGTATCTAAAGCCATTTCAGCTCTCCCAATGGGATTGGTTTACGTTCTGCATTATCTGAGTATTTCAGCTGTAGACTGGCTTGATAGTAAATACTAAATAGAGAATTTGAAATAAAATGTTAATGAGTGTGCCAAGCGGGTTGGTGAGGTGGAGATCCAGATATCTGCAGGAGAGAATAGCATCACCAGTCTGCAAGCCAGGCACTGGCGGTGCCAGGGGGGCGCTAGGGGGTGCTATAGCTCCCCCTGGAAAAGTCATAGCACCCCCATAGCACCCCCAAGCAAAGGCATAACCGGGGTATGTGTGGGACATGTCCCCCACTTCCCTTATGTATGCCCTATATCCCCCCCACTTTTTCCAGCCGTTGCAATTGTTTAATCTGTTGTTAACATGTGGGGATGTGTTTTTCCGAGCCGTCTTTAAACGCACCATGAGCGCTGCGT
>NC_051452.1:4487762-4499688 GCF_001649575.2 Kryptolebias marmoratus | reverse complement strand
GGCTCAACAGTGTTGCTGTGTGTCACAAAGATAAATTGGACAAACTAAATAGGAGAGAAATTACTCTAATGAGAGGCGCAGAATCACATTTGGGTGCTTTACTTAGGTGAGATCAGTGCACTGCTACATGTTCATGTTGTGGGAAGCTTCTTTATTTCTGTGATAGAGGTTTAGGTAGAGATGTCGGCCTATCACAGATACATATGGCTATTTCATTCTGTTCTTCATTTATATACCATATATATATGATTATATATGTTTGTGCTTGCGTCTGTGTGTGTTGAGAACTGTAAGAACAAATAATCCTTCATTAGCACTCTCAATAAAATGCTTAGCACCCCCTTAGCACCTGCAGAAAAAAATATCTGGAGCCGCCACTGAAGCCAGGGTTCAGGCCCTTGAAAATAAAAACAAGGATCTTGAAGGGAAAGTGCTGGACTTGGAAGCCAGATCATGACAACCTAACCTGAGACTGGTTAACCTACCCAAGGGCACGGAGGGAGAGGACGGGTGTGCCTTCCTGGATAAGTGGTTGCCGGAAGCTGAACCTGGCACCGTTACGCACCACTCTGACACTAAAGAGAGCGGGTCGGGTTGGCCAGAAAAGTACATCAAACACTGTTGGACCAAAGACTCGTATAATGAAGTTCTTAAACTACAAGGATAAAATGACCGTGATAAGAGCCGCGAGTGCAAAGACCACCCGGTGAGATTTTACGAGGACCTCACAACCGGTGTGCACAAAAAACAGAGAGTTTGACAGCATGAGACAGCAACTCCATGCCCTGGGGCTACGATACAGCATGATTCCTCCAGCACGACTGCTGGTGACACACAACGGCCAGTCTCGCATCTTTAACCAACCAGCTGAAACAGAGAACTTTGTAAGGACTCTGAAAGCAGAAAGTGGACCTGGGTGAGACAATAAAGACATCATCACATTATCATGTAATGTATTGATAGGGATGGATAATTATGGAGCCTTAAGTAAAAATTTAAAAAGATACATACATAGGGGTAAGAGGAAAAAATATTCAGGCGCAGTCTGATCCTCACTTTTGTGTGGAACAGCCTCCAGCTATTAGATAGGTACCAGTATACTAAGGGTGTATTCACACCAGGAAAGTCCTTTGGTCCGTTTGTTTGGTCCGGACCAAAAGTGGACTTTATTTTTTTCGTTTGGTGCAGTTTGCATTCACATTGTGCTTTTTTGTAAGCGGACTATAATTTATAAACAAAGCCACGTGGGTGACGGTCATTGCTCCCATTGGACAGAAAGACGGGGGCAGCGGTTGGAAATAAAGATGGAGGTCCTGGTTGCTGGATTTGTTATGTGCACATTCGTTCTGTTGGTACAATTACAGCACCATTTTGAAATTCTAGAGCAGCTCATTCAACGTCGGTTTAATGACGTTTTACTTCTAATTTTGGAACGGCACCGGTAAATGCGTGCCGCAACTCGAAGAAGACGAGATGCTCTGTGCACTCTGACACACAACATACTAGCAACGGTGGCCTGTGAAGTCCAAAAAGGCGCATGCTTTACGTAGTTAGTTCGGTTCAAGTCCGGTCTGTATTCACACCAGAAGCGAACCGCACCAGAGTTCGTTTGGAAGCGGACCGAGACCACCTCAAAAAGCGGGTCTCGGTCCGGTTGTTTGATCCGCACCGGAGTTCGCATGACTGTATTCACACCTGCACAAAAAGTCTGAAACCAACGCTGGAAACGAACTCTGCTTCGATTAAAGCGGACCAAATGTGTCAGGTCTGAATATGACTTAAAGGGGGAGGAGGGTGGGTAACAAAGTTCAAAGTTTTAAATTAAAAAGTTCAGTACTGTTCAGTTTTCATTATTATGGATAAAGTTTTTAATGTCCAGATGTTTTTGGTTTCTTTGCCTTTAAATAACTTGAAAGCACTGGGAAACCCATTCAATGGTACACAGTATATCTGGTGGGTTAAGAATTAAAATATCTTCTTGGAACTGCAGAGGATTACAAAAACTGAAAAAAGTCAAACAGATAATGACTTGGGTGAAATCTACACACTCTAATATTGTGCTATTTCAGGAAACTCACCTGTTGTCTGGTCAGGAGGCAAGGATAGGCAGGAGGTGGCAGGGCAGTATATATTCAGCACCCTTTACTTCTCAGGCAAGAGGGGTTATGGTCTTGATTCATAAATCCATACCATTTCATGTGACAAGGATTATTAAAGACAAGACTGGGAGGCATTTTATTCTACAGAGCACACTTATCACAGAAAAAATAAATCTGATAAATATTTATGCTCCAAACACTGATGACCCAAAGCTCTTTCAAAATCTCTTTCTTACAATCTCATCGCTGTCTGGTAGCTATATTTGGGGATTTTAACTGCACAGTGAACCCAGAATTAGAAGCTCAGGTATTTACAACTCTCATTCTAAAAGTAAACAAACAATTCAACATTTTATGAAGGAACCTAATCTGGTGGATATTTGGAGGGATATAAATCCCAAGGGTTTAAAATACTCCTGTTATTCAATTAGGCATAAATCATATTCACGTATTGAATACTTTTTAATTTCTGCCAAGATGAGACATAAAATAAAGGACTGTCAATATCATGGCATCTTAATATCTGACCTTGCACCAAATTCACTTAAATATGAAAACTTAAGACCCTCCTAGATGGAGATTTAAACAAAAATGGCTCCTAACATACATAGATAATCAAATTAACATGTTTTTTGAAACCAATACAGATGAAACAACCCTCTTCAAGGTGGGAAGCCTTTAAAGCCTACATAAGAGGTCAGATAATTAGCTTTACGAGTTAGAAGGCAAAACAAACCTGTGGTTACGGGGGGTGAATCTCAAGTTGGACTGAATTGCGGTTCTGGAACTCATAACATGGGTTACATCTTGGAGAAAGTTGCTCGCTTGAATCAGGCGGAATGGTCTTGGAGTTTGGCTGTTTGAATTCGCCATTGAGAAGTATCAGCATGACTTTCAAGGTTGACAAAAACAGTCTGCCTGACCCAAAACAATTACTGTTTGTGAATTTGGCTCCCCTAGGCTGACCTTGGTCAGCTATCTTCAAAATTCTTCCCAGGATTTTATGTAAATAAGATGCTCTGCCCCCTCCCTTGCCCGAGGACATCTGTGGATCTGCTCTGGGCTGGCTGATAAACATTCCATCATATTATCAAAGACAATGGCCTCTGTGACGTGATTCATGGACTCTTCTGCAAACACACACACACACATTCATACAACACGCACCACATCGTCTTTCACCGCCTCTACACACACGCTCTTTCCGCTGTTTCTGAGTCATCTCTCTCGCTCCAACCCACCCCTCCCTCCTTCCCTCCTTCACTACTTTAGTTAGTAATTCTAATGTCGGCTGTTCAGCGGGCCTTTGGTACTTTTAGAAAGTTCTGTACCGTTAGTTTTAGCATTGTCATGTTTTAGCTTATTTAGCCTTCCTGTACATTTAGTTTAGTTTATCTTAGCTCAGATTTTAGATATTGTTAGATTGTTAGATTCCTAATTGTTGTTTAGTTCAGCTTTAACTTTATCATGATTTTATTTAGATTATGTTTCTTAGCTCATGTTTAGATATGTTTAGTTTCATGATTTTACTTAAGTTATCTTATATTTCATTTAGATTATACATGATTGATGATTTTACTTCTGTATTTCTATATCTGTGTCGGGATTTGGGTTTTTGGTTTTCAGTTTGTTGTCTTTATGTTTCAGTTGGTGTTTATTGTTTATTTTATTCAGTTATCTTGTTAGTTTTGTTCGTGTTCTCTCTGTCTTTGTCTCTTGTGTCTGTGTTTGTTTTCATCTACATCTCCCCAGTTTCTCATCTGTTTACCTGCCACGCCCATCTCCACCTGTCAGCAATTATTATCATTCACCTGTTCCCACTTACCTCATTATCCTGTGTCTTAAAACCCGGTCATTTCCTCCACCACTCCATCCGATCATTGTTCATTTGTTCTTGTCCTATGTTCCTGGTTGTAGTTTATGTTTTTTGTTTTTCTGCCCCGTCAGCTTTTTCTTTTCATTTTAATAAATTAGTTTCCTTTATAGTTCCAAGCATGAGTCTGCTTTCTGGGTTCGCCTCCGTCTCCGCCAAACTTGACAATCTGATTATGATTTCATGTAGATTATTTTAGCTACTATTTTGACTGTCTCAGCTTATGCTTAGATATGTCTGGTTTTGTTATTTTATTTAGATTATTCTATATTTAATTTAGATTATACATGATTGATGTGTTTTTCTTTTTTGTGTTTCATTCTGTATTTGCTGTATTGGATTCTGTTTTTGTTTCTGTTGTAAAGCGCTTTGGATCGCCTTGTTGCTGAAAAGTGCTATATAAATAAATCTCACTTCACTTCACGTGACTTTTGCCGAACAAATTGCGCTCCGACACAGAACTTCTGAAACAATGTGTTATTTTTTTCGATACATGCACCGGAGCTTCAGCTTCAATTTGCCCATCACTACAAGGAACATTTATTGACTTCGTCTTCACGGTTTTGGTTTTGCCCTGCACCTGCAACTTACCCAAATTCCGGGCTGCCATTCTCCACCGTATTCACCAACCTGGGCTGCGCTTCAACAGCCAGACCTGGAATCCTCATCCCTCTCCAGCGTAAGAACAAGACAACCACAATAAGACAATTTCCAGAAGCTCAGCTAGAAACAATCTTGCCAATGACCCATACTTACCCTTATCCTCTCGTTGCAGCACCTCTGGTACCCTGTTTCCGCAAACTCCCCACTAATTTAAATAAATATTTTATCACTTACCTCTGCCTGCCTCTTCTCTGTTTCTGTGACACAACTCTGGGTTTAAAGAACAATAAACTATCATTATGACACCAACATCTAAAACGCTTCTGGTCCTGCATCTTCGAGGAACCTACAATGAATGCATCACTGTGTTTGTGTGTGGTTGTGTATGTTCGTGTGCATGTGTGTGTTTTGGGCTGATGCTCTTTGAGTCAAATCAATGGCCCATCTAGAGGCTAGTGCAGCTCTGGGCATCTCCTCAGGAAGCATTAAAACTATTAGCACTGGCTTGGCAGGAGTGCACACACACAGACACACTCGACCCATCCAACCCCTTAAAACTCTATAAGGCCAAAGCTTCCTGTCTCACACCCATGGGGTTATCTCCCCAATGCAATTAAGGTGCTTTAAAAGTGCATTTTCAGGAAGAAGAAGCATGGGGGTAATGAGCAAGAGTACTGGCTGGATAACTTCACCGCCAAGTGCGATGGGAAACCCTCAGTACTCGTCAAAAGCCATGGCAGACAGTGAGACGGATTGACACACCCCAAGTAAGACAACAACAATACAGGGAAAGGAAATGGATGCATTACTAGAGGAGGAAATGTGTGCGAGTATGTAATATTAGATGACTTGGGGGATTATACTGTAATAATACCTATTGGAAAATGTTTTACTACCATTTATTTGCTGTTACAGTAGAAGAACCTAGATCCATTGATGCGGCAATCAATATGCAATTTAAAGTTAATTATATCATTCAGCTAATAGGATTTATTAGATCTGATAATGTCATTAAATGCTCTATTATGTTTATGTCAGACCAAAGTTTGTCAGTCTGTCTCTTCTCTTGAGACTTATTTTTCTCCATAGGAAGCTGTGAGAACTAGTTCTTCCTGTTATAATACTGAATAACAGAATTCAGAGCTATTCAGGTAATTTCCTAGCTATGTTTATTCACAACATGAAACAGGGATTTCACAATAAAGGCTCAAACGTAGTCATGTATTGTGTTTTTCTTGCCTAATTCCTTAATAAGGTCATGTCACATCTTGTTATTGTCAGGGTGTGGGGAAACGGAGATGAACCCAGAGTGCAGACTCATTTTAAAGAAAACTAATTTATTAAAATAAAACAAAAAGGCTGATGTGGCAGAAAAAACTGAAACTAAGTACAAACATAAATAAACAAAGCGTGGCGCGAAAAACAGCAGGGAACCAAGAACAATGAACCATCGGGGAGTGGAGGAGATGACCGGGTTTTTAAAACACAGGAGGTGATTAGGAAAGTGGGCACAGGTGGAATGATTACCAGAACTCGGGGCAGGTGTGAGTGGGCGTGGCAGGTAGACAAATGAATGACAGAGGAGGAGTGGATAGTGACAGCAAACAAGAACAAGAACTGAACAGTAACTCAAACAGAAAACAAGATGAGAATAAAAACAATAAACTGAGACACAAAAACCCAAATCCTGACAGTTATGTCATGACACTGGTAATGAAACATCATGATGTAGACTTGGCTGAAACAGCTGATAAGTAGGGAAAAGAGGAACAGGGAAGGCTGGTGCTATAAAACACAATATACTTCAGGCTTAGCATTCCTTAAAATAATGCATATCACCATAGCCATCTGAAAGTTAACACAAGATCCTCAGAGTATGAGCTAAGGATGACTCTCAGCTAGTTGTTGTGTTTTTGAGAGTTTCGTTAGAATCCATCCATTGGTTAATACAAAATTTTTTAGCTAAATATTTGCACAATGGGTGCTCAGAGTATGTGTTAGGAAAGGCTCTCGGGTACTACCACAAAATTTTAGCTTAAAATTTGTAAAACTGAACGGGTTATAACCATTTTTGTATTGAGTATTGATTCACAAGTAAAGACTTAATGAAGTTCTTCTTCTTCTAACTGTTATGTTTTGTATCAAGGTTTGAAATACTTTTGTTCTTTGTTCTATGTGGGACCTGAGGAAGGCTCTGGTCCTCCCTCACTCCTCCTTTCTGGAATTCTGTATTATCAGATCTTCTCCATGAGAAACGAAGCTGCTCAGTGACTCTGTAAAAGTGAGACTGAAAAATGATGTAATGAAGCCTCCCTTTAAAAGTGTGTGTTGCTTTCTTTCGGGGCTCTTCTCCTGACTGAGTTCAGTGAGTGGGGTCTCCAAACGCTCTTTTGCCTTTGGAATAAAATTATTTTTCAAAGACAAAGATCGATCTTTCTCTTGATTCTCTGAAACAGACATCTCACTACTTTTTGATTATGTTTTGCCGCTACAATTTTGGCGTCACGAACAGGATCTGGCGAGTTGGAGTTAGTTTAGGTGAGAAAAACTGTTTCAATATTCCTATCTAGGGTTGAGTTGGACTGTTGGCGGACTAAGGTGCTCTGACAGGGGAGTAGATGCTCCTGAGGGGAGCAGGTTTCACTATCTAACAGGTAGATAGTGGGTGAATCTTAGCACTTCCACACCTTTAAAGAAGGAAGGCCAGAGGAGAGATGTCTCCCTGAGAGAAAAATGGGATCCAGATGCCCGAAAAGTTCGATGCAGTCCAGCTCCACGCCTAGTAGATATATATATAGATATATAGATATATAATCCAATGAAAAAGAAATATGGGGAAAATTGTTTAGTGCACAGTTGAAAAATGTAAAACAAGTTGATGAATTGGAGAAAAGAAAAAAGAAAAAAGTTTCTTAGAAGGAAAAGAACAAGTGTATGAGTGTGTGGATGAAAGAAGCTGAATGTAGAGAAGAAGAAAAAAACAAAAACAAAAAAACAACAACACTAAAAAGTTTGGGACGGTGACTGGCCGCACTGACAATGCCAGCATCGCTTCACCTCCACCTTCATATAGGCCAGGTGATACTTCACCCTCTTCCTCTCTTTATGCTGCTCTGCAGGCGGTGGACTTGGACCTGGACTCCCACCCCCCAGTACAATGGACAGTCCCATCGGTGCCACCCCTGCAGCAAGACCCTCGCTCCACGGACACAGAAGCAGCTTCTCTTCCTGCAGCCTCATTCCAACAGCAGGTCCGCAGGCTGCAGATTCTACCATGAATGAGCTGAACAGCCCGGTGGCTTCCCAGAAGAGGCCGTCAACAGAGACATCTTGGACAGCCCTCTGCCTGAGGTCGCTGCACAGACAAAAGCATCATATGTGGGCTGGAGGTTTGGCCTGAGACTGACAGAACTGAAACGTCATGCTCTCCACATCCATGGAGTGATTCACTGGGCCTATTCTGTTCCTCTGTATGCTTATCAGTGGAAGCTAGTAAGTGGTTTCTAGTTAGGGTTCCAAGCACGCGGAAGCGATATACCGATACGGGGTGCTATAATTTCAAAAAGTTTATATCTGAATAACCACTTGACGGACTTACACCAACCTTAAGACGATATCTTGAATATTATAATAAAGGGGGCGTGGCTTATGTGCTATCTCACTTTTGAGCTTTGAAATCAGCCGAATCGAACTTTAACTTTGCGGAAATGGGTGATGAACTATAGAATTGCGCTCTCTACGTTTGAGGGAAAAGTTGCAAAATTTGACCTCTAGGTGGCGCTGTTACAACAAGAAATGCCTTTTTGTGAATTCTTTTACATCTACTACATATACGCACTCTCTATTCTGGTGTTTTCTGTAAAGCATGCCTTTTTACGTGAGTTTTGGAAACAAAAAAAATTTTAAATTATGCTAATTAGTAGAAAACTTACAAAATATGCGTGACCTACTTTCGTTAACTCCTCCCGAGGCTCAAAGCTTATTGAAGTCAAATTTAACGTAGTATGACTTGATGACCGGCTAACCAAACAATGTGAATGGATTTTCAAAATAAATTTTGGTTTATGAATTATGCATAAACAAAAAACTTTTTTCCAAAAAAAAAAAGTTTATTGAGCGTAACTTCTGAATAGTTTAAAGTTTATCAATACATTTTAGAACAGTGGTGCCTAAGGCCAAATAAAGGGTTTCTCAAAGTGCTGATCAAAATTCACAGCTCTATATTTAAGCGTGTCGTTACTATTTACGAAGTTCGTAACTCACGCCTGCAGTAGCAACTCAGACTCTGTTTGGCCAAATGACTTGAAATATGGTACTCTGTTCAGATTTAGCCAAACTACAAAGCACAAGAAATATCTTTCGAATTTGAGCGCCCCCTTGTGGTTAATAAAGGAAAACATAAATGACCAACATGGCTGGTTTTTATTTTATTTTGGAAACACCTCTAGACTATGGTGGATTAGAAAATTTGGGCAAACAAAGGACATGATAATGGTCAACTGTAACTATTTTAAGTTTTTTTTGAGACATTGATTTTTTAAATACATTTCAGTATGACCAGCACAGCTACGACCAAGGTTAACAATTTCTTCTACAAAAGCTGTTAAGTGTGGAGATTTCCCAAAGTGCAAACATTATTCCACATATACACACGGTGATGTGGGAATATTTGGGAAATTTTATTAATAAGGTTTCAATTTTATGATTTTTTTCATATTAGCTGGACATCATGAAAATGACGTTTTCAATTTTTCATAAAGAATGTGTTCGATCCAGGAACATAGACATAAAAGAGAATTATTCTACATGTAGGTATGGTCATTAGAGAATATTTTAGTAATTTTTTGAAGAGTTATGGATTTTTTATGAATATTTATTTGGCTCATTGTGGTATGAAATTACAGTTAACATATTTCACTGAAACATTTGTCACAAATGTCAAAAACGGTGAAAAAGAGTTGTGGCAGATGAGTTTTGAAGAAATGGACCCTGAAGAGAACTTTAAACCATGAGTGAAAGCCGAGCGCAAACTGAACTTGTATGAATTTTTTTAAGAGCATTATTCCACCAGTCTTCTCCCAAATATAGACCCAGTTGGAGTTCCTAAACTGCCATAACTTTAGTAATAGGTGAGGAATCAAAAGACAACATTTCATTATAAATTTTAGGTATGTATGACTTTGAATAGGATCATAGCTCAGAAACTAGCGGCTCTGTGGTTTGAAGGGAAAACTGGGAAACAAAACTTTGGCACAGTGTCTAATCTGAAAGTACTGAAATAGGGGAGAAGGAAGGAGATGGAAATCTAGTGAAAAATCTGTGAAACTACGGAAAATCCCTTCCTCGTAAAACTCATTAAAACATGTCAGCCCTTTATTGTCCCATGCCAAAAAGGTTGGATCCATGAGCGCAGACAACTCTTCAATAAAGGAGCTTATGTAGATGCTGAGTTAAATTTGAAGTGCCTCCTAAATTGGTACCAAATTTTTAATACAGAACAAATTACTTGATTATTTGTGAAGCCAGAGGGAGAATAAAAGAGATGAGAAGAGCATTAAAAATGAGGATGAGGAACACGACTGTGCCTCTAACTTGCACTGTGGGAGGTCCACAGATCTAAACTAAATTGAAATTTTGTGGATATGAGCTGCCCAATAATACAGTTGGAAATTTGGAAGTGACAATCCGCCGCTGAATTTACATCTTTGAAGTGTGGATTTGCAGAACCTGGGTGGATTTCCCCACCATAGGAAGCCTGAAACAGTTTGATCAATTAATTTAAAAAATGATTTGGCAGAAAAAGTGGAAGACAATTGAACGAAAATAGGAACTTGTCGTGATCTGTGCTCATGCACTGTCTGGTCCTGCCCACGCCTGTCAATCTAATGATAATTATTTCCACCTGTTCCAGTTTATGCCTCACTCAGTGCGAGATTGTCTGCTGCTTCTGCCACAGCCTTCTACCCTGCTTCCAAGTACCTTGTGTCTTTAAATTGCCGAACCTTGCCTGTTTCTGACCTTGCTTCTCCTCCTCAGCCTCTGATCAAGTTCCAAGTGCCTGCCTGCCGAACCAAGCCCGACTCTGACCACCACCCCTCGTCGGCCATTTTAGATCAAGTCTGAAGTGCCTGCCTGTTGCCGAACCAAGTCCGATCTTGGACTGCTGTTGTCGTCTCACTCCATTGTGGTCTGTCTGGATTCAGCCCGCCTGCGAGGGCCTGAGTTCCTCGTTCTCTGGAGTGTGGATTCACCAGGAGTCCTGTCAATCATCCCCAGAGAACTTCTACTACTAATAAACCCCGTTAAAGCTCACTCCTCGTGTCTGACTGCATTTTGGGTTCTGGCTGATTTTTTTTACCTGACAGTACAATCTTGCCAGAATGAACCCCCAGCCAAACCCAGATTGGTGTCAGAAAGTGGAGGATTCCATCATGGATTTAGAACTGATCGTTCAGGAAATATTGCAGGGTCTTTCCACCCTTGCAGCCGCTCAGCCTCAAGCCACATTCACTGACTCATGCCCGGTTCTTGCACAAGCTCCGTATCTAAGGCCATGAGCCATAGATACCTTCCCCCGAATGTTTCGATAGGAATCCTGATCAGTGCCGGCCTTTTCTGACACAGTGCACACTACACTTCGAGCTTCAGCCTTCCGCCTTTCCCTCTGAGCGTTCCAAGGTAGCTTTCATCATTTTCTTGATTTCAGGCAAAGCAAAATTGTGGGGAGCTTCAGTTTGGGAGAACGACTTGGACTGCTGTGACACATTTTTTGAATTTTCTAATGAGATGAAGAAGGTGTTCGATCCCGTTTGCCTAGAAAGAGAAGCTACACGAAGATAGTTCTCTCTTAGATAGGGATCCCGCCCAGTCACAAATTATATTATTGACTTTCAAGCTCAGAAGGCTGATTGTTTGTGGAATGAGGAGGCCCTATTTGACCCCCACCCCCACCCCCCAACTCTCTTAGGTCTTTGGAGGTACTGGACACCTGAATTGACCTACGGTTACGGGAACGTCGTAAGGAGAGGTCAGCAACCCATCCATTTGGAGGTTCCCTCCAAACCCCTTAGTACCAGGAAAGAGAGAGGAGATTCAGACGCTAGTTGTGTTTTTACTGTGGAGAGGGCAACCATCAAGTAAAGAACTGTCCGTCAAAAGAGCAGACTCGGTAAGATTGGAAAGGTAAATTCAAAAAAAAGTTAAAAAAACAAAAAAGTTAAAAAACAAAAACAACTGGACTTCTATTCTGTAGCTGAAGACGTTTCGCTTCTCATCCGAGGAGCTTTCTCAATTCAGAAATAGAGAGTGTGGAGTTGAGCTTTTAAAGCTGAGATGTGATGTAAGCTGGATT
>NC_051452.1:4484429-4487062 GCF_001649575.2 Kryptolebias marmoratus | reverse complement strand
CTTTTCCTTCCCTTCTGTCTTCGTGGGGACGTGTTCGGCCCGATGCTGTAGCGTTCTGATGACAGAGAGTTTGTGTTCCAGAGGGTGGTGAGAGTCAAACAGAAGGTACTGATCTGTGTGGGTTGGTTTCCTGTAGACTTCAATGTTGAGATGTCTACAGGAAATGTCTACAGGAAACCAAAGACTGAACAAAACTATTGCACAACAAGAGGGGAACTTCTAGTCATAGTGGATTTCACGTCTTATTTTTGTCAGTATCTTCTCGGGTGGCCTTTTAAGGTGCATACAGACCACAGCAGTCTGTGCTGGCTGACCAACTTGAGACAGCCAGAAGGACAGTTAGCTTGATGGCTCGAGAAACTGGCTGAATATGATTTTGAGGTTTTTCTCCGTCTGGGTCGAGAGTACATCAATGCTGACAGTCTCTCCAGGAGACCCTACCGCTAGTCCTGTCCCTGTACAGTGCAGAACCCCTCCTCGCAACCCAAAAGCACCAGTCATCAGGCTGTCCAGTGTGAGTTGAACTCTAACACCAGCTCTCTGTTGCCAAGTTCAGTGGGGGTAGAGGACCGGCCATCTACCACAGTAGTTTGCACAGTGGGGGTAAGTCAAAACACCTCCAGACCAGACACAAAGACTTTAAAAGAAAAACAATCCTACCATTACAGACAGATTGCACCAGAACATTCACACTGATAGTGAAATTGACTGAGAAAATCTATGTGACTAAAACCCTAGATACCGCTTTTTTGTTTCATGGCTGGACCACGTGAGAGCTGAGTCAAGCCCAGGACACTGATGTAGACATCGCATCCATACGCACCTGGATGGAGGCCAGCAATAAAGCAGGTCCTGAAGAGCCAGCTGAATGATAAGATCAATGTCCAAGCCACCAACCAGTCATCAAATACCCAGCTGGTTTAATAACTTGGGCAAAGGAGGAGATGGAAGCCACTGATCAAGACAAGAAAGCTTCTCACAATGCATGGAGGGTTTCAGTCCAAGTCCAGCACCCTGAGACTGTACGCTAAGAGAGAGGACAGAGGCAGAGGACTAGTGAGCATCAGAGCCACTATACAGGATGAAACAACCAAGATCCTGAAGTACATCAGGAAGAAAGCCCCCTATGATGAGCTGTTAAATGAATGTCTCAGGCAGCAGAAACCCAATGTGGAAGAGGAGAAAGAGGAACAATCATGGAAAGAAAAGCCCCTGCACGGCATGTACCACCGGCAGATTGAGGAAGTGGCTGATATCAACAAATCCTACCAGTGGCTAGAAAGGGCTGGACTGAAGGACAGCAAAGAGGCACTAATCATGGCAGCACAAGAGCAGGCCCTCAACACAAGAGCAATAGAGGCCACGGTCAATCATACTAGACAGGACCCAAGATGCAGGATGTGCAAAGATGGCTAACCAACCATACATTGTGGTGGTCAACACGATACAGAAAAAGCTGTGGTGATAGATGTAGCAAGAAGAAGGAGCACAAGAAGCTCAAGAAATACCAAGGGCTGAAAGAGTAAGTAAAGAAGTTATGGAGAGTCAAGGCCTCAGTGATGCCAGTGGTCATCGGAGCACTCAGTGTTGTGACCCCAAAACTGGAAGAGTGGCTCCAGCAGATCCAAGGAACAACCTCAGAGATCTCTGTCCAGAAGAGGTAAGATACTGACCAGTACCCTCAAGCTCCAGGCATTTTGTAAAGTCCCTATGCTTGAAGTGAAAATAGAACCACCGTTGTGCAAAAAATAGGGTGAGATGGATGTTTTTTATTTATTGATATATATATAAGCAGATTTGAACTTAAGTGTGCCTGTTTAAAGCAAAGGAAAATTAGTCCCACCCATCAGCGTTAAAATGTACTTTATGATTCAGTCTTTTAAAAAGTGCAATAATCAAACAACTTCCCCTTTCCCCCAGAAAAGAGCAAACAAAAATACATTTGAAAGTGATAGCCGACCACTGTAGCACAAGACACAAAAGATTTCCCTGGCGTATTTGAACCAGTGGAGTGTTCTTGGTTTCCTATATGATTCCAATGATTCCATATGCAGGGTTTCCCCCAGAAAAGAGGCTAAGCCCGGTGGTAGGTGGCCGGCCAACCGTGATTTACTAAAAAAAATTGGTTAAAGTTGACAGTAAAGTTAAAAATATGGCTATTTATTATTTGTTAATGTAAGATATTTGTGTCAAATATTTACACAACTACAGTTTTACAAAAAGGCACTTTTGAAATATTTTATTAAACAAAAATACAATTAAAATAAATACTAATTATTTGCACCTAATTTAAGTCACATTTACAAATAAATGAAATGAACATAAATGAAAAAGTGCAAACAAAGCACCAACACACGTCTCACTTCCAGGCCAATGAATAACAACAGAGAACTCTGACAAACAGACAGATTCTGTGCTGTACTGTGCTTTTTGTGACACAGGCTGCATGTTGGATCACTACATGGAACAAAACAAAACAAAGCATATCTAATGCTGAATTTAATAGCATCATTTTACTGTTAAACATGGATAATATTTTCACTAAGCACAAAACATTCTTACCATATTCAGTCTTGTAAAGCCAGCTGCTGAATTTCAGCTCAACTAACCATTTTTGGTTAAACCCGCTCGTT
>NC_051452.1:4481956-4484218 GCF_001649575.2 Kryptolebias marmoratus | reverse complement strand
CTGTTGTGTTTCTGGCTGTGATACAGAGAGGATGTTTTAACTTAAAGCATTCAGTTTGACTTTCATTGATTTATTTGCTTTAGTTGTGATTCACCCATCATAGAACTAATATTTCTATAAACACTCCTTTTTATCGGCTGCAGCAGTAATCACCTTCTGTGAGTTTTGAACCGTTTGATTATCTTTGTGTTCTCTCACAGAGGGATCGTAGAAATGCTGCTACAAGCGAACCAGCTCCAAATAGAGCATCGAAATCATCCATTTTGAATGGAGCACGGTGCGCACGAAGTTACTAAAGCTGCACAACGCAACACCGCGCGGGACCTTCGTGCAGGGGCGGGGACAGCGCGATTGTGTCACTGTTGGCGCGCGCACCCTCGCACGGTGAGGTAGATAAAGGTAGTGGTTTTGGGGGAGTGGGTGGAAAAAAAACATGTATAAAAAATGATGTATAATAAACAAGCGGAGCGAGCCTAGCCTGTCGGCCCACCAGGCTTATAATACGCTGGGGGAAACCCTGCATATGATTCTGTGTATTATAACCTTAAGTTTTTTTTTTTCTTTGTTTTTTTGTTGTTGTTATTCATATTGGCTGGAATCAGTGGTTAGAGCAGTCGTCCTCCAACGAGACAGCTGGAGGTTTGAATCCACCAGTATGCCACATGTTGAAGTGTTCCTGGGCAAAACACTGAACCCCTCACTGCCTCATCGGAGTATGAATGTGATCTAAAGCACTGATCAGAGAGACTTCCGGGTGAGCGAGCAAGATGGCAACAGCTTAACCAGACGGCTCCCCGACATATTTTAAAAATCTTAAGCTATAAACAAACACGGGATATAAAAGACACTTAAAAGCGACTGGGAATGCCCAAGTCCAAGTCAAAAGGCACTCTGCTGTCTCGACAGCCTACGTTAACAGAAGAAGAAACGAATGAAGAAGGTCTGGCTAACCTCTCGGACTCTGAAACATCGCTAGCGGCTAACGATATAGCTATTGAGACAGCTAGTCTACAAACTATTCTCCAAGAGCTAAGAGAATCATGTCAAGAAAATCGTGAAGGCTTCCAAGAGGTTAAAGAGGAAATTAAGAATATAAACGGAAGACTGGACAAAGCAGAAATGCACAGAGAATAGGATTCAACTGTCATGAATGTCAGTGTTTTGGGGTTTTGGTTCTTTGTTTGTTTCTTGTTCATGCTGTTTTGGTTTAGTTGCTTTTTTGGATTTCATGCCTTGTCACCATTCACCTCCCCAGTATTTTTCCACCCATGCCTCCCACGCCCACTTCACCTGCTCCTCGTTTAGTCCACAGCTGCACCCCATAATCATCTTCCCTCTGTCTTTAAAACCGGTCTCTGTTTTGTCACTTGTCACTGGGTCATTGTGTTTTGTCATGCTTGTCGTTTCTTTGTTTACTACCTTGCCATGTCATGCCTTGTTTCTAAGTTTGGATTTTGTTGTATTTAGGATTTTGCTGCCACGTCAGCCTTTTGTTTTGTTTGTTTAGTTAAGTAATAAATTAGTTTCTTTTCTTAAAACATGAGTCTGCGCTCTGGGTTCACCTCCGTCTTCCCCCCTTATGACAGAATGACCCAGTCACAACAGAACCCAGCGACTCATGGCCATCGAGGGTGAAGGAGTGCTCAGACTGTGGCGAGCCTCATGCCTCCGTCAGCTGCTACAGCCACCACGTTTCCATCTGTTGCTACAACCGTCATGTTCTCGTCAGCCACGACAGCTTCCACGTCTCCATCGACCCTGGCAGCCTTCATGTCCCACCGGCCACGGCAGTCTTCACGCCTTCTTCGGCCACGGCAGATTCCATGCCTCCATCATCATTCTCCACCCACATAATAACGTCAGAGGTTTCCCCCACCAAGCTCCTGGACATTTTTTCTAAATTTAATTCCGAACTCTCTCAGTTAAAAGGACTATTTATCAACTCATCCCAAACTCCTCAGCCATCTTTACCCACAGAACCCTCAGTCACCCAGTCACCCAAGCCAGCCAGTTCTCCAGCCTCATTCAAGGACTCTCCAGTTCTGCTTCCAGCCACGTCTCCAGTCTCACTCTCAGCGCTGCCTGCAGTGCATCCAGTCCCGCTTCCAGTGCCTTCTGCAGAGTCCCCACAGCCTCCTGCGACCTCTGCAGAGGCCCCACAGCTTCCACAGTCTGCCATGTCTGCTAAGTCTGCCGAGTCCGCCGTCCCGGATCCATGGGCGGGTCAGTCTGATGCCACCGCCACAGCTCCACGGGCGGGTC
>NC_051452.1:4472606-4481856 GCF_001649575.2 Kryptolebias marmoratus | reverse complement strand
GACGCCTCCGCCACGTCGGTTTCTTGGAGGGTCCTGGACGACGCCTCGCTCTGTTCAGCCTCGCCGAGGGTCCGAGGGGACCCCTCGCTCTGTTCAGCCTTGCCGAGGGGACGCCTTGCTCCGCTTCGCTGTGTCGAGGGTTCGGATGGATGTCTCTCCTCAGTCTGCTCCGCCGAGGGTCCCGGTCGACGTCTTGCTCAGCTCAGCCACGACGAGGGTCATCTCTTCGCTCAGCTCTGCCACGTCGTGGGTCAGACAGGACGTTCTGTTTGGTTCCATGTCTGCCCGGCTCTCGCCTGTCTGGTCCTCGTCCACGCCTGCCTGGTTCTCGTCCACGCCAGACATGGCAGACCTGGCAGACCCGCGGATGGCTCATGGGCCGCCGTCTGATCTCTTGCCTCGTCGCGGAAGGCGCTCGGGCCGCCCACCAGATCTCTTGCTTTGCCGCGGACGGCGTTCCGGCCGTTACTCCTGAACTCTTGCTCGGCATTAGGTCATGTCCGGTGGTTCCACCGGTATTTTGATTTCTTGTTTTGTTTACCCTGGCCCTTTTGCCCAGTCGGTTTTTGTTTCTTGCCCTCCGTCCTGTGCTTTGGTTTTTCCCCCTCCACCCTCCCGAGTCAAGTTTCATTTCATTTTGTTAAGGGACTTCAGGAGCCGTCCCGTAAAGGTTGGGCTCTGTCATGAATGTCAGTGTTTTGGGGTTTTGGTTCTTTGTTTGTTTCTTGTTCATGCTGTTTTGATTTAGTTGCTTTTTTGGATTTCATGCCTTGTCACCATTCACCTCCCCAGTATTTTTCCACCCATGCCTGCCACGCCCACCTCACCTACTCCTTGTTTAGTCCACAGCTGCACCCCATAATCATCTTCCCTCTGTCTTTAAAACCGGTCTCTGTTTTGTCACTTGTCACTGAGTCATTGTGTTTTGTCATGCTTGTCGTTTCTTTGTTTAGTACCTTGCTGTGTCATGCCTTGTTTCTAAGTTTGGATTTTGTTGTATTTAGGATTTTGCTGCCACGTCAGCCTTTTGTTTTGTTTGTTTAGTTAAGTAATAAATTAGTTTCTTTTCTTAAAACATGAGTCTGCGCTCTGGGTTCACCTCCGTCTTCCCCCCTTATGACATCAACAGCTCGAAGAAGTGGCTATGAAGCTAAGTAAAACGCAGGACGAACTCGAAACTAAGCTGATCAAGCTCGAAGGGAGATCAAGACGGGAAAACTTAAGGCTCCATGGCATGGAGGGCTCCGAAGACAACTCACCATCTATCTCAACCTTCACAGAAAACCTACTCTGAGATAAATTGGACAGTCCGACATCATTTGACTTGGGGATTGAAATAGTTAACTGCTCTCTGGGACCCAGAGCCCCCCTGAGGCCCCCCCCCCCCGCGCTCAATAATAATCAAGTTCGCCACATCTAAGGTCAAAGACGAAGTATTAAAACTAGCGTGGCATCATGCTAGCAGGAAAGAGAGTAATAGTGGACCATGATTATGCCCCAGACGTTTTAAAACAGTGACGCGAGTACCTTGAAGTGAAGCGGGTTCTCAGGGAAAAGAAGATCAAATTCCAAACCCCGTTCCCGGCCAAGTTGAGGGTATTCTACGAGAATGACGTACATGTCTATAATTCTGCAGCTGAAGCAACAAAAGATATGGCAAATCGAGGATTCAAGATTACCATCATCCAGCCATCCATGACATGGGTTGACAAAATCAAGAGCACGATGTGGTCTAAGTCGGGAAAGACAGACAAAGATCACCCACGGAACGATACGCGAGAGGGATACAAAAAGAAACTGGACAAATTCAGAAGAGAATAAGATTTTTTTTCGGGGTCCTCGTCTAGAGAGGCATAGGAACGCTAGGAGAGGGGGAGAGGGGGAGAGAGGGAGGGAGGAAGGAAAAAGGGAAAAGGACGAAACACCTTTTAGAGAATGGAATGCTGTAACCAGGTAACGCCATCGGAGGGCCCTATGCAACTACAGAGTTGCACTGGCTTTCCCTCACAAACTACAACACCATTAAGGTTGTTAACAAGACCAAAGCAAAGGAAGCCTTTAACTGGACATGTGTTAGTTACAAAGCTGATATGTTTAGACTGTTCATATTTGTTCTTTGTTTGAGTAGCTTGAGGATGTCACTTTTTCCACTTGTTCTGAATATACAGCAATATACAACCCATGTCTTCATTATCACCGCTAAAAATCGTATCCTATAATGTAAGAGGAGTACTCAACCCAATTAAAAGGGCTAAAATATTAGGAAAAAAAGGGATAAAATGAAGATACCAGAGAAGGGATAATACCAAGAAATTATAGGTTTTCCGGCTTAAAATAACAAACTGAACAGAAGAGTGAAGGAGATTACTCTATTCTTTATAAACAGACGAGTTGTATTTTTTTTTATGTTGTTCCTAAATAAAAAATTTGAATGGGAGAAAAAGGAAGGAGGAAAAAAAAAGAGAAAACAGGAGCTTGGGTCAAAGTTTTGAGTTGTAGCGGAGCAAAAAATCAGCCCGCGGGGATAACTCTCAGCTACTACCTCAGCAGGTCTGAGCTCAAGATGTGCTTCTTGTTGTCTATCCAGGGGTCGCTTTCATTAATACGTCAGTTCGGGTATTTATTGTTAGAGCGGCACGGGTAATCAGGAATCTGTTCTTTCAAACGAACATTTAACCTCAATGAGTTTGTCTTTTATATTAAAAGTCAATAAAGACACTGGATCTAAAACTACTTACAGTAACTGAAGTGACACCCACTGTTCTATAGCTCCTCTGTATTGGTATTACATTTTGTTTTATTGTATTTTTGTTAAATATAAAAAGAATACAGTCTAATAGATGTTTCAAACACACGAAGATGCAATTCTTTTGCCTAAACGATGATGGAAATAATTTTTCAGTTTGTAAAAGAAGTATGTCCTCCTTATGTGGTTTCTCAATAAAAAAAATTGAATTAAAAAAAGCACTGATTAGACTGTAGAATAATTCATTCAGGTTAGCTTTGTAGAGATGCAGTAGAGTTCTGTATGGATGTGTGTGTGGATAGGCAAATGAAGGCACAGATTGTGTTGTAAAACACTTTGAGTGGCTTGATGGGCCAAAAAGGTGCCATAAAAGTACAGTCCATTTCCTATTCAAAGAGCATTTGAAGAACATCTTAAATTTCAAATGTTCAACCAGATTAAGGTTGCAGAGTGGTAAACAGGGCATTAAAAATGTGGTGTTTTTATCCCCTTTTGTTTTGTATGTGGACTAGTTTTTACACTTTCAAATTGTAAATATTGATGCTTCATTTGTCTTTTAGTAATGCTTTTAGTCCCTGTTGCACATAGAGCCAGAAGATGGAGGCTGAATAGAAGCTCTGATTTTTACACTGCATTAATATGAATGCAACAGTAGCCAGGTGGAAGAATAAAGAGGAGTGCAGCCCTGATACATGGTGAGCTCCATCCTAGGGTCCTGTGTATGTTGTGCTGCCTTGATTAAAGCCTTCAGCATCCACTGGCATGATTAACATGCAGAGGAGATGGAGCAAGGGAAGGAGGGAGGGACAACAAGTTGAATAAAGAAGAGAAACAAGAGACAGGGGAAAGGAAAAAGCTGAAAACGTGTGTTAGTTGGCATCTATCCATCTGTGTGTGTTCAGATTGAGGAGAGTTCCTAAAGGAAACACACAGGAGTGGCAGATTTCTACAATCAGAGCTGTCAATCCTCATCAGCCACACACTCACTCAGTCAAACCATGCATGCAATTGGAATACTTCATAACCTGAGCTCAAAGGTACGACCCCTTTGACTTTCCAGAAATGTACACAAAAACATGCGAAAGTGGATTGTTGTTGGCTGTATTGTGGGAATCAGTTGATGGAAGTAGGTTGGCTTCATATCTGTGTGCGTGTCAGGGGATTGGCAGTCAGGGGGAGGAGGAGAAGAGGCTAACAGCATATTAACAACACTAAGAGTAGGTGGGAAGGAGTTTACAGCCTTTTTTACAGCAATTAAACAACACAGTTGGTTTAACAATGGACAGACTGACAGACCCAGGATTCAACTAGAGTCACTAATTAACCTAACCTGCCTGTTTTTGGACTACGGTACAATCGCCACACAGAAAGACCACAACCAAGACTCTTAATAGTAACTTTGCTGTGAGAAACAACAGTGACATTGCACTATAACAGGCAGTTGTGAAACAGAATATGTTTGTGTGAAACAATCTGGGACGTAACTAATGCTAAAACTGATCTAATGCCTATGGGGTGCCGTTTGTAAAGCACTTTGTGCTCAATATTTATGCCTAAATTTTGTCATATTTAGCTTCAAACACTGTTTAAAAATGTAGTGTTGATTTTCTGATGTCACCTTTTACAACATTTAGCTAGTTAAATGTAATTGTTACAGCTAAATGCTAAATATAAATCTAAATGTTAAATGCTAAATGTTAAATGTTAAATCTAATTGCTAAATGTTAAATCTAAATGTTAAATGTTAAATCTAAATATTATATGTTAAATCTAAATGTTAAATGTTAAATCTAAATGTTAAATGTTAAATCTAAATGTTAAATCTAAATGTTAAATCTAAATGCTAAATGTTAAATCTAAATGTTTAATCTAAATGTTAAATGTTAAATCTAAATGCTAAATGTTGAAACTAAATGTTTAGCTAATATGCTAATTTTTTATGCCTGAAACAGGAAGTACCTGGAAGAAAGTACCAAAATAAAAGCTTTATGTATTATATGCTAAAAAAAAACCAAAACCTTAACAAACTTAAGGCTGACAGCGGACTGTAACAAGGTAAATATATTTATGCTCAACTTTCAGCTTTATTGTACAAAAGATTGTTATTTTACCTGTTTCAGCCTCTCAATGTTAAGTTACTGTTTTTGCATGTAGTTCCATTGGGGTGCCTCTAGGTGGCACTTATTGTGCCTTAAAGTCTGGTGTCTTATATATGACAAAAGTTCAAAAATGGACCATTTATTGACAGTGCGTCTTATAATCCAGTGCGTCCTATAGTGCAGAAAATCATGGCACTTTCTGTTTTTGACCTCTACATTATCTTCTTTGTCATCATGAAATGATGAATTATAGAAAATTACAAATTATGTAATTCATGCATACAGAATTATAATGTGTTCAAATTACTAACATCATTAGTCTATGTTCATTTGCATGAAAAAAACAAAACAAACAAAAAAATGATTTTTTACTTTTTTTGACCTTTGAATACCCAAATGTGATTCAAGCCAGAACTAATTGTGGCATTCTGCGAGTTTGCTTCCTGGTTGCCCACTCCTGTTTGTGATTGGTCGGCAGTTTAATCATCATCAGCTGCAGCAGTTCTGCAGCGCTGTAGGTACTTAAGGCTGCAGGAAAGATCAGATCGGCGCTGGAGCATCGCTTGCTATTTGCAAAGCATCTCAGCCGCTTGTGATTTCTATTATCTGAGTCCTGTTAATGTTCTTGTCCTCTGTGTACACTCAGAGTCTCTGCCTCCTGGAGCTTTCTGATCTTCACAGACCACCGTCTGAAGGATTTTCCTGAGAGCCACTCACCCGACCCACCCTGCGCTGTAGCCTGTCTGCCTCAGTTTGGAGCTAACTTACATGTGACAACCTGTGAGACCCCTATACTCACCACAGTGCTTACTATGTGCTCTCTCCTTGTTTTCCTCACAGCCCTCCTGTGACTCCTGATCTCCTCCAGAATACCAAACCTCCTGAGATTCTCATTCTGGACTTCCAAGACTTACCTTTTACATCTGTTGTCTGTGTAGCCATCTGCTCTGGGTTTAAAACAACATTTTTGTTAGCAAAAATTTTGGATTTGGATGTGGGTTTGGATGGCAAGATTTTCCCAATGTTGAAAGTCGGAGGAATTGTATGGACAGAGTGTGTGAGCACAGTCTTTTTCGCTGCAGGTGCAGACTAAAGCTAAAGCTTTAAACAAAGATGTCACACAAACCTACTAGTGCTTGACATGTGTGTTGGGGATGACTCTCAGGTACTACCACACAAATATTAGCTCAGTGTCTGTAAAATTTATTGTAAAGTTACTGTAAAGGTATTGCTGTTGTGTTCTCACCACATTTTGTTTCTAATAATATTTAAAAATACACAACTTGAGATTTTTAGAGTTTGGGTTAGTAAATTAATGATATTTAAACATTTATACTGTAACAAATATTCAAGATTGGATCTTTGAATTTGTGTTCAAAAAGAGAGCAGTTGCATTAACACCCGTGTAACAACTGAATTTTAGCTTTCATTTAATTTAATTTTTAAAACTGTAATTATTATTTTGTGACTTGCTGTGTACATTTTTTAAATTTTGGGCCAATAAAGAAAATAGAAGTTATTATTTTATATATAACACAACACTAAATAACATTTCTTGCAGACTAAAATTTTATTTCTTGAGATAAGGTTTAGCAACAAGCTACTGCAAATAATACCTGTAACAGAATGATGGAAGAAGGGTGTACTTACTCTTACTACTGTTTTAAGCTCTCATTAAAAGGGGGCACGAGATCACATTTATTGATCAATAACAGATTGAGCTGTAACTTATAGGAAAATAATATTTAGATGACTGGAATATTTAACTTTATTATTTATCAGATCTCAACAATCGAGGGCTGAATTTGTTCATTACAGGGAGCTTTTATCACACATATTACCAATATAAGAGACCAAGTTTGCCTTTTTAAGATTAAATTACAAAATTAAAATGAATTAAATTAAAACATAAAAGCCATAAATCAACACAACAAAATAAAATCAACACTGAAAATTGGAGAATAATATTCTGAATTTTAGTATCAAGTATTTACTCTGAACTATCTGAACCTAACTTAAGCATTTAGGTTCAATTTAATTTAATTCAGTTTATTCATTTACAGAAAAGTCATCTCAGGGCACTATACAAAAACATTCACATACATTATAAAAGTCAGTTAGAAAACGTTATCTATTTGGGTTCACTGCACAATGATTTAACAAGGATAACACACTGGAGCAAGAATTAACTTTAATGATCAAAGGGAAAACTTGGATTATGAATTTATCTAAAACATAAGAATCTTTTAAACAGGATGTTTGGTTAGCTGTGATGGACTTGCAACCTGTCCAGGTGTCTCCCGCCTCTCCCACAGTGACTGGTGCAGGTAGGCACCAGCTCCCCGTGACCAGGAAAGAAGCAGGTAAAGAAAACTCATGGATGGATTTTTGATTAGCATCTTAATTTTAGGTTTTATATGAGCAGAAAATTAGGCAATTTTGATAAGTCTTTCACTTTAGAATTTAGATCAGAAGAATATAATTCTATTAATATAAAAAGGATTTTATTCACAAATTTTCTGAATTTCTAGTGAACCTTGTTCCAAAACTTGACAAACTGTTGCTTTGTGGGGATTTTAACATACATGTGTGCTTGTGATGGGAACAGCAGCTTTTTTGGGTGAACTGAATCACTAGAATCATTTCAATAAAATGATTCATTTAAAAGATTCATTCACTGAATCTTTCAGTTCACACAGTTTATTAGTTAGTTAGGGTTAGTTCTTTTCTGCCATACACCATTAAAGGTGCCCAGCCCCCATGGGCTTATAAGACACCCAAACATATTTCAAAGATGCAGACAGAGACCAACATCAACATCCTTCAAACAGAAAGTGTCCTCTTTCGAAGATACCGGGCTTTTAAAACATACTGAGCTTACTGAAACACATAATATTTCAATAAATACTGTAGTTTATCTTCATCATGTCAGAAGGCGGGGAGACGGCGGCGAACCCAGAACGCAGACTCATGACGTAAAAGAATGAAAACTAATTTATTAACTTAAAATAGCAAACAAAATCCAAAAAACAAGAAGCGAAGGCATGACTAGGAAGAACGAGCAGGCAAAGCGGAATGATCCAGCAGGGTGTGGGAGAAATGGCCAGGTTTTTAATCATGAGGTGATTGGAAAGTGGGCCCAGGTGAAGCAATTAACAAGACTAGAGACAGGTGTAGATGGGCGTGGCAGGAAGGCAAAAGAGTGACTGGGGAGGAGTGAATAGTGACAGCAAACATGAACAGGAAAAACTAAACTGAAACAATAACTCAAACAGAAACAAGACAATAATAAAAACAACAAACTGAAAATACCAAAACTATCACAGATCACTCATAGAAAAAAGATCAGGGTAAACATCAAGAACTTTACCAAACAATTCATTTCTGAGAGTCGCATACAAAGAACAATAAAATAAGAAATGCATTTCATTTTCAATTTCATTTAAATCACACAGAGAACATTTTCGATCCTCCCCTTGAACTGGGTGAAATTGTCCAGTTTCTAAAGCTAGAGGCAAAGTACCAAATCTAAGTTTGTTTGTGCAGTAAACAAATAAACAGCACCACTTCCAGCACAGTACTAAGCAAACGAATCACTCCTCGGTGACAGCTCATTGTTTCTGCGCATGCACGAACTGTTTGGCCCAATACTTGTGCTGCACCCTCCCCCTTCTATGAAGGGTGTACTCGGTCAAAGTGCACAGAAGACAGTACTGTGGCATTCTGCCACGTTGCTTCCTTTATGCTCTCTCCTGTTTTCCTGATTGGTCGGTAGCTTAATCATCGCTAGCTGCAGCGGATCAGGATCGTCTGCTCTCGGGGTTCAGATCGATGCTGAAGCATCGCTTATGTCTGATAATGCATCTCAGCCACTAGAGAGTTTTTGTTACCTAAGTCTTGTTAATCTGTTTGTCTTCTGTGTATGCTCAGAGTTTCTGCCTCCTGGAGCTTCCTGTAAAAGATCTTCCCCAACTGTCTTCCTAACGACTTATCCAAGAGCCACTCACCCGATCCTATCTGCGCTGAAGCCTGTCTGCCTCTGTCCAATTCAGGAACCAACCTACCTTGGAACCATCCACCTGTAAGTACTTACCAACAAAACCCTGATTCCAGGGGTGGAAATTAGCACCCGCCACCGGCCAAATGTGGGTAAATATTTGAAGTGGCGGGTGAATTTGATCAACGCACACGCCACTGTGGCGGGTTGGCAATTTGAACAGAAAGGTGTTATTTGTCCTCCTGACATATAGGGGGCAGCAATGTGCTTGAGTTGCTGCTAAATGCAAGAAGGAGAAAAGTTTAGCAGACACTCTTTACCAGTTGGTGGCGGTATTGATTCTTTCAGTTGTTTACCAACCACCAATAAAAATCAAGAAGAAGAAGAAGAAACAATTCGAGGAGTAGC
>NC_051452.1:4471685-4472506 GCF_001649575.2 Kryptolebias marmoratus | reverse complement strand
TTACTTTTTGTCACAACAAAAAATAGTGGCTGGTAAAAAACTTTGTCCACCAGCCACTATGGCTGGGGGACAAAGTTTTTAATTTCCACCCCTGGCTGATCCTCTCTCCATGCTGAGTCTTCCTCACTTACCCGTAAGAGCAATTTCCCCCTCAATATTCTGACAACAGCATTCCTGCTGATCATTCACCTTTGACCCTCCTTTCCAGATTCAGACCCACTCTCATCCCCTGCACTGTAAATAAAGCCACTTACCTTTATTCTCGGTCTCCTGTGTCTGTCTGTTGCCAAGTTGCTCGCCTTTGACAATTTATGTAAACCTGATAAGTACGGGTTACGTCATCAACTTGCGCCTCTGCATCGCAACTGCGACATCCAACATGGCAGGACCGGTAGCTGTTTTGGCTTTTTAAGAAGGTGCCAGTACAATTTTAAAAGTACAGTATAGGTATTTAATCCATGTATCATTCGTTCTTTCCATTTTTAATTGACAATCAAAAATCAAATAATGAAAAACGGAGTGGTTATTTTGTTTTTTATTATTACACTAAAAACGAAAAAACGCCTGGTTTTTCATATTTCACTTTTAGGCTAAGATCAAAAACACGAAATCTATTGCTCTTGTGCTGCCATGATTAGTGCTAGGTCCTAGGTGAGGGGCCCGACAAAGTGCAGCCCAAAGACCCCTTATGATGAGAAACAGAATTGGACACAGTGTTTCCTCGCCCGGACGCGAGTCACCGGGGCCCCACTCTGGAGCCAGGCCTGGAGGTGGGGCACGTTGGCGAGCGCCTGGTGGCCGGGCTTTCACCCATGGAGCCC
>NC_051452.1:4460671-4469311 GCF_001649575.2 Kryptolebias marmoratus | reverse complement strand
ATGTTTCTCGGCTGGCCTGGGAACGCCTTGGGATTCCCCCGGAGGAGCTGGCCCAAGTGGCTGGGGAGAGGGAAGTCTGGGTCTCCCTGCTTAGGCTGCTACCCCCGCGACCCGACCCCGGATAAGAGGAAGAAGATGGATGGATGGATGGATGGATGGATGGATGGATGGATGGATGGATGGATGGATGGATGGATTTTCAGGTGTAACTCAGATTAAAAAATAATTTGAAGTGTGATTTTTGTGCGGTATTTACAGTTTTCTCTTATTTATGTACTGCTGCCGTGCTTAATATTAATCATCAGTGTGTTTTTTTTTAGAACTGGACATGTTTTCTGAAGAGAACTCGTGTGCAGGTGTCAAAATACAGCTCCAGTTTGCTTGAGGAGGATTTGAGCCTCTCACGATGACTGACTATTTTCAGAGAAAATTTCCTGCACAAATTCTTTGAATGTATTCAAAGCTCAGGCCACAACATTTTGAGCCTCAACGACTCAGACAAGGAAACTGAGAATCATTGCAAACATTTTGAGACATTTTGAAGACTCTTTCACAAATGCCATTCCCTAACTAGTCACTAGCAGTCACAGTTTATTGAGATACCATCTATAAAGGGATAGTGTAGACATTTTTGAAGTGACGTTCTGTCAAATAGGCTGTATTAACACTTTAGGTCATAATGCTAAATTTCAATATTTCACTGAGATCTGCGTGATTGTTCACATTATACTTTAACAGTCTCTGGCCTTCAAGTCACCTGCATGCATTTGGACCAAATATGAAAGTGGCCTGGCTCTGATTTGAAAAAAATCGGATTTGTGACTTTCAGACTGTCATAAAATATCAGCTATGGGTCATTTTTGCCTGCAGTGTAATCATAGCTTTAATTATCAATAGTTAGTACCATATCAGCTGTGACATCAGTCAAAGCACAGAGTACTGCGAAAGAGGCAAAAGTCTTCATCCAGGCTAGGCTAATGGCTAGCCAAATGAGGGTCTTCTTTTTTTTTTTGCTGTTCCCTTTTCAGGGGTCGCCACAGCGAGTCATCCTCCTCCATCCTTTTTTTTCATCCTCCTCCATCTAACTCAGTCTTCTGCATCCTCTGTCCTCACTTCAACTACCTCCATGTCCTCTCTAACTGCATCCATATATCTCCTCTTTGTCTTTTTCCTGGTAGCTGCATCTGTAACATCCTTCTACCAATATACCCACTGTCCCTCCTCTGCACATCCAAACCATCTCAGTCTGGCCTCTCTAACTTTATCTCCCAACCAATCAACCTGTGCTGGACCTCTGATGACCTCATTTCTAATCCAATCAGTCTTTGTCCCTCCCAAGGAGAACCTCAACATCTTCAGCTCTGCCACTTCCAGTTCTGTCTCCTGTCTTTTTGTCCGTCCCACTGTCTCCAAACCATACAACACAGCTGCTCTCACCACTGTCTGTAAACCTTTCCTTTGACCTTTGCTGCCACTCTTTTGTCACAGATCACTCCTGAAACTTTTCTCCTGGACTCTGTTGTTAATATGCAAATATGTGTGTGCAGATAGACTCTCTGGATAGACCATGTGTAATCCCATGTTTCTGAAGCTGCAAATATTTCAGACTGCAGGTAGTGGAGTAAACTTTTGTACTGAGTAGATGCGCTGATCTACACCATAGCACCACCTGCAGAAAATGGTCTATGCTCACCACACATACGTTCTGGTAAATGGCTTGCACTTGTATAGCGCATTATGTAGTCCAAGGACCCCAAAGCGCTTCACACTACAATCATTCACCCATTCATACACTGAAGCTAAATTGTAGCAACAGCTGCCCTGGGCCATCACACAGGTGCCACCGAGCCCTCTGACCCCCACCATTAGGCAAGGTGGGTGAAGTGTCTTGCCCAAGGACACAACGGCTGAGACAGTGGGGGCTCAAACCGGCAACCCTGCGGTTACAGGACGAACCCCCACCTCCTGAGCCACTACTGCCCCAGTGGCTCAGGAGTAATAACACAGAGGTTTGTTTGTTTGAGAAAACAGTGATAAATTAATCAAACAGTCTAATACAAAGGTGTAGAGGTTTAATATTTGCTAATGAAGCATTTTTTCACACCTGTTTGTTTTTGAGAATGAGTTGTTTTAAAACTGGCCCATGTTTGACTAGTCAGTAGTCTAGCCTGGATGAAGACTTTTGCCTTTTTCTCCATACTCCATGTCTCTGACTTATTTTACAGTTCATAAGGTACTAACTATTGATAACTTATTGGCAGAACATCACTTCATAAATGAGTAGATTATACCATTAAGTGTCAATGATAAATCTTCTAAATTCCTGATATTGTGAGTGCTGAACAGTGTCTTCATGGATGAGGAGGAATGAACTGCTGAAACAACTCAATCACCCTGAGACAACCTCAGTCTTCTACTGTCTCCTACAGCTCTCAGTCAGCTTGTCTGCTTTAAATACATTCACACATACAGTCAGCAGGACAAACTGTGCAGCAGCAAAATCTAAAGTATACACACTTTTTTGTGTTTTTCTTCATTATATATTTCATTTCCACACCTAGAAATATTTTTAGAGCTTAGATTCTTTATTGATTCAGTCTGCCACCCATTCAGGCTTCCCTCCTTCCCCTATACCATCCTGTATTCATTCCTTTCATACCCATCGCTCTCATTTCCTCCTCCTTTTCATTCCTCGTTTCATTCCCACACCTCCTCCACTTCCACTCTCCCTCTTTCCTTCCTCCTGTCTTTTCCAGCCCCACTTCACCACTCCCTCCTAGAAGAGAGGACAGAGAGATGAGACCTCCTGTTGGCAGTGGGAGAAAAGGGAGAGACCATCACTTCCCAGACAGAGGGATGCAGCAAAGGTATAGGTTAGAAAGTAACAGTATAGGCCAGTTTTGTCCTCCCTCCACCTTGTCCTCCCTCTCTGCATTCCCCCCTCCCCCTCCCCCCTTTCCTATGCCAGGGTGGTATGACCTGCTGGATTACAAAACAGCCCTCCTATATGTCTCCCTCCTTTCTGTGCCAGCTAGAAGAAAAGCGATACCAAGCTCCTAGAACACTAGTGAGGCTGGCAGAAAGGGGGAGGGGGTGTAAAGGATGAAAGGGAGGGGGGGTGGGAGAAGCAGAGCAAAGAAAGTATGAGAGTGAGGAAGACTGAGTAACAGGAAGAATTATACGGAGATAAAAGAAAAGTGAGCAGGAGTGGGATGGTAAGAGGGGAGATTTAAACAATAGTAAATATTTTGTAGATGAAGGCTTTGGGAGGAGTGTAATGCTGAGAAGCATCTGCGCTGTCAGAGCATGTTCAGCCCGCAGGGACTGCTGGGGGGTAAGTCTCACACACTACACTTCCAAACATACAACTTCATCTGGGGCCACTAGGGCTGCATGATATGTGAAAAACTTGCAATATTATTGTTGATATTTTACTCTTCACTTTCTCTTCTGCCATCACCAGCATCTAACCCAGGTGTCAGCATAAATGCCAGTCAGAGTCTGTCGAACTGACCAAATATAGTATTATTATTATTATTATTATTATTATTATTATTATCACACAGAACATGAATGCACGGTACTTGAAATTTAACAGCCTATGATTTCTTGCAGTCCTTTGCAATATTGATTTTGCGCTCACTGATATCGTGATGACAATAAATATTCAATATGTTGTGCAGCCCCAGTGTCCACCTGCTTTTCTGTGAGGCCTAAGTGTGTGTATGTATGTGTATTAATGGGCATTAATTCAGTCAGGTAAACTAGTTTGATGAGTAGATCTGTTTAGATCTTGGCAGAACTGCAGGTTAGAAGCTCAGCAGTGTGTTTCAAGAAATGCCTGCACTCTTAGGACTGTAGGAAGAGGTGGGCCTTTTTTAAGATAATATGAATGAAAAAGCAGATCAGGGGGAGAGTTGTCAGGGTATACAGATAATCGCACAACAATGGGAGAGGCAAGCTCTGGCTGCGTGGAATCGATTTCATGTCTCACAGTCTGTCATGAAATCATTATGCAACCTCCAAACACAAAGAGATGCTTTAAGAAACTCAGGGTGTGTGTTTTTAGGTTGTACTTCTGCTGCACTGAGATGCACATGCATTCCCGTGGCTCACAATCGCACTTCTCTTTTCTGTGCACATTCAGCTAAGTTTTAAAATAGCCGAGCAAACTGTGTTAAAGCAGACATTTGAGGAATTTTCAGGCAGTCAGAAAGAAGAATTTGGGATATAAGTTTTCGACAGGCAATGTAGTAGAGAAGCTCCATGGTCTCTGGGAGTTCTTAGGTCATTTGCTGGCCACTCAGATCCCATTGATTCGTGTGTCTGGAAGCAAAGGGGTCGCTTATCCCAGTAGAAGGTTTTATTGTCTAAATGAGAGGCACTCCCACTGATTCTGTTGCTTTAGCCTCCTGTGGTGGGGGAATACAGATAAAGAAGAGGAGGCAAAGCAGTTCTGCAACTCCCAGGTTAATCTGCTGCAGCCATATTAGCTCTGTGACAGGCCTCGAGAGGATGGCCGGGTAGCACAGCTCGTCAGGAGTGTGTTTGGGTGTGGATGGGCAGTCGTCATGGTGAGAGGATGAACTGTAGATATAAATCTGAGTGGGTGGGGATCCCTGTGGAAAGAGCTCATCTGTTCTACAGAGACCAATATGCTTGTTGTCAAATCTGTCTTGAAGTCCATTTAGTTCTTATTGCTCATTAAAAAGTATTCAACCCTCCTGAAGCCCTCAAAAGAGAGACAAAGAAAGGTAGAAAAGCCAAAGGCCACAAGAGGGTTAAATTTTATTAGTGAATGTTCTGCTGCTAAAAGCAGAAGTTGTTGTGTGTTTTATTGATAAGGCCAGTAATGAGCTAGATTAAAGACATAAGCCATAACGCCTGCTGCCTTTCATGCCAGAGTCATAGACTAAGATCCTCTTATTTTGACAAATAACAGCTGTAGCCGTTTTGGTCAAACCTTGAAAATAACACTATGTTCAGTCTCATGATATCTCTAGATGTCATGCTCATAGTAGCTGTTGTGAGTCTGAGCTACTACTATATCAAATTTTAGCTAGGGATCTGTAAAATTTATTGAAATATAGCCATGTATGTGTTCACTGATGTAGATTAGCTGTGGCAGCCATCTTGAATTCGATTGACAACAGTTAATCAGTTGTCGATGTGCATCCAATGAATACTTTCTGAAAGTTTTATTAAAATAAAGCCGGTGGTTTGTGAGATGGCGTGCTAGCAGACAACTCTGAATGGTTAATTTTAAAACAAAGATATGGTTCAATCTCTTTGCACTCAGTGTATATGTTGGGGACCAGTCTCAGCTACTACCACATATTTATGTCTATATCTGTAAAATTGGCTGAGGTATAGACATTTGCTGTATTTTGAAGGGTCAGTTGACTGTGACACACAACTTGCATGAGGTCGACTCACTTCATCAGTTGTAGATCTACATCCAATAATTTCCTTTTGCGAGTTTAATTAAAATGTATCCATTGGTCCGTTACATGTTTAGGTAACTCACAGAAACACTTGACACTCCCAGGGCAACAGTGCTTTGAGCTCATTAACTTCAGCTGCATTTACACTGAAGGTAAAGAGAAAGCATTTCAATAAATGTTAAACAGGAAGTTCTTAAGGACCATTTTAGCACCCAAGGTTACTTTTAGGAAGAAAAATGGTCACATTTGCCACAAGTACCTAAATAATAGAACCTAGACTAGTTGAGCAAAGTTAAATTGAACCTAAAATTGGGATACTTAAAAATAATTTATTAACTCTCTGTGCTCAAATTCCCCTTAAATTCTGACTGGAGAAGCATGCCCAGCACTGGGCAGCTCAGAGGTACATGTCTGTTAGCAGGATATCTCATGAACCACTGGACACTGGAGTCAGCCCGATTCAAGATGGCTGCCACAGTCAGCTGACCTTGCAAAACACTGAATATGTCTAACTCTGTCAATTTTACACATATTGACATAAAATGTGGTCTGGTAGTAGCTGAGACTAATCCCCCAAAATATCCTGAACACTAAAAGATTTTGTAAGACCTTTGTTTACAATCTGGCCATTAACTGCTTAGAGTTAACACTGTCTGTCTGTCTGTTAGCAAAACATCACATGAACCACTAAACACATTTAAAGCCACTTTCACAAAACACGTCAAGCCAGGACTTGGATGCTGTCTGGCTTTAGTGAGATTTCTGAATGGCCTGAGGCGGCATTGGAGATTAAAGTCGACCCACCCCGAAGCACTTTTGTAACGTAACATAGCCGTAACAGTCGAGATGTGAAGAAGTAGACTGACTTGGCAGCTCAGTGATGTGATGTAGTGATAACATTCATGGTCTGTGCGACCATGCATGTTGTAATTATTTAAAAGCCTACACAACAATAACCAGAATCATTACAGAGAAGAAGGTCAGTGATGACAGCAACTTTGCATTCGGTTATAAAAAAATGGTTAATGACAAAAAACTGCTAAACTGAGTTCATTGTGCTTCCAAAATGACACGAGGGAGACCTCCACCACACACCACCTTAATGTGTAGTGCTTCCTGTCACTTTGGGTTCCACTTTATTTCTGAAAGCTTCCATCTTAGTGAGACGTTACTGCTCCATTAGTGATTCATCAACAGTCAGAGGCATCTTAAAGACAGACTGGTCTTTGTGGCCATTGCACTGAACTGTTTTGCGAAAGTGCTGAATAAAACTTTCATGAAACGATCAATGAGTGTATCCTTTTAACTGATGAAATTTTGGAGCCAACCTAATTCAAGATGACTGCTACAGCTAACTGACCTTAAAAACACAAAAAAGGGCTTTAACTCGGTTTCACAGATAGAGCTAAAATTTAACATGGTAGTAGCTGAGTGACATTAAACGCATACCTTGAGTAACATTTTTTTCAAGGTTTGACCAAAATGGCTACAACTTCATCATTTCTCATTATAAGATGATTGTCTGGCATGAAAGACGGCAGGCAATGAGCATTAATTCAAGGAATGCTAGACTTTAATTTGCTGCTTTTGTGACTTTAAGGCTCTCATTTGCCATCAAGCAAATGATCATTTGAAAAGTACAAAGCTGCAACAAACTAATGTGTCACAGTTGCATTCTTCTACTCAATAGAACACTCTCAGCAGAGACAACCCTGCAGTGTAAAACACTTAAATCTCTCATTAACTCACAGTAGTCTGCTGCTTCCCCATTAGGATCTGTTTGGCAGCACACATGGGCTGTAAATAGGTAGAAGCGGTGTATGGAAAAATGGTAAAAGAATCATTTTAAAGTAAGCATTTCTCACACTATAAAAATCCCTTAAATGAATTATATCTGATTGATGAGCTGTAATTGAATCTGGTTGTTGTGCTGAATGCTTGGTCATCCTCCTCTGTTCCCCAGGAGGCTGCAAAGTGCCGCTTACGTTGACTGGGCTGCTGTTTGTTTCTGCAGAGATTACACATTGGTTTCCATACAGGACACTGACCCTGCAGTCTGTCGTTTTGCTGGTTAGCTGTAAATAAAGTGCATCTTTATACTGTGGTTGACACGCTTATTAAAAAACTGCATTTGTGTGATACAAGTGAATTTGGAGGGCTTTATGTAGGCTGAAATGTCACAGCCTCTAAATGAGCAAAATGGTAATCTAAGTGCACAGTACAACCATGTTTTCAATGATTCCCTTCAGTCTAAAACCAGGTCAGAAAAATCCAACAAATGTATCTGACACATATATTGAAGAGTTTCAGTTTCACTCACTGTCTCACACAGTTTATAACAAAGGCTGCACTGAAATAATTTCTGTCATCCACTTTTCAACATCTGCTATTCTTTTTTAAAAAGAATCAGTTGGAATTTTAACGGAAAATTAACATTAAAATGTTCATGCATACATTTTTAGTGACAACTATAAATGTATACAGCCAGAAACAGTAAAACGTCATCATTTAAAGTCATATTTTAGTGTTTTCACAGTAAATCGCCATTAATAGATGTTTCTGCACTGCTCTTTGTAAGTAAATCATTGAAAACATGGTTCATCCTGTGCATAAAAGAAAATTTAAAATTGAATTTATTTAAAAAGGGACTACTAGGATAGTTCAGTCAACTTTAAAGTGGTAATCTGTCTAATAGTCAGGGGTGGCTCGTATAAGTGGATTTGTAGGGCTAAGCCCTCCCTGGTGTTTACAATAAAATAAAAAAAATTAAAAAAAAATTTAAAAATTGTATCATATTTTGTGATATTTACAACAAAACTGGTGCCAAACGGTCTCAAGAAAACCTCAGCGTCTTTCCAAAGGGCTAATTGTTTTCCAACAATTACACAATAAATGTGTAATTGTTTGACCCTCAAGCAGAAACTCTCAGGAGACTAGATTAAGTTTAAGATTTATTGCCAATTTAAGTACTTGAACAATGAAGTGGAAACTGGGTCCGGGACCAAAGAGGACAACAGGAAGGCAGGAGCTCTGGAGACAAACAGGCGACAGATTGTCAGGTTTCTCTGACGTCGAAGAGAAAACAACAGCTTGGTGGAAGACAGACTACAGGACTCAGATATCAGGTAAGTGTATTTATTTACAGTAAGGAGTGAGATGACCGGAATGGAAGTGGAATCTGAAAAGCGGAGGAGAA
>NC_051452.1:4458804-4460571 GCF_001649575.2 Kryptolebias marmoratus | reverse complement strand
AGGAAGACCATAAAAACAGGAGCAGTACAGGAGCGGGAGTCGTACTTGATGGGAGCGGGATGGGAGTGGGAGTGACTTTACCAGGAGTGGGACGGGACAGGAATTTATTTTTACTTTGGCCTGGGATTGGGACAGGACAAGAATTTTTTCTGTGGGAGTGGGACNAGGACAGAAGTGGAAATCCACTCCCGTGTCATCCTCTAATTGAGATATAATAAAAGAAACTAGGATTTTGTTTGGTATATCTGTCTATCTTTCTGTCTATTAGTCCATTGATCCTTTTTCTGCTGCTTATCCATAGTTGGTTTGTGGATCCAACAGGTCCAGGAGGGAAACCCAGACATTCCTCTCCTGGGGGATCCCAAGGTATTACCAAGCCAGAGAGTATACATAATCTTCCCAGCGAGTTCTAGGTCTACTCCCTGTGGGATGTGCTTGGAAGACCTCCAAAACAAGGCGTCCATTAGGCCTTCTTTCCTTTGTCCTGTGTTAAAACATCCACCAGCTTCCTCCTCTCCTGTAATGGCACCATCTCCACTCATCAATAATGCAGATGGGGTAAATGCACGAAGCCATGCTGCCCCGTGAGACCAATAGAACTGATGTTTCCCTGCAGATGGCTGAGCAGAAAGAGGAGATTTGTATGGGTTTGTGTTTGTTTATCCCCAAACCTGACCCCTTTGCTGGAAACACGTGTCTGAATATGCACAGGGAATATTGTGTGAGGGGGTTAATGCCACATGGTGCATTCCATCTCAGTACAGAATAGACAATATGAAGAAAGTAGCTGACAGCAGAGGGACACCACACTCTCACATGCATGTAGCAGCAGACACGTCACATGATCATGTGAGCATACAGGATGAGTGAAGAGGAATTGGAATTCCAGGAGAAAAGGGTAAATAGTTTAGATTTAGACAAAATGATAAACTATTTGAGTGAATGTGTGTGTGTGTGTGTGTGCGTGTGGTGGTGGGTAGAGTGTGTTTATGAGTGCTACACTTGAATGTTTCCGTCCAGAAAGAACTACGTGTTTATGTGGGAGGAGTTCTGAGAACAATGATGTGTCCTCATCTCTCCTCGGTGTGTGTGTGTGTGTGAGGAGTGGTGGACTCTTACACGTGGCTGTGAAACACAAAGGTGAGCTCTTTTCTTTATTTTTGTCTCTGTAGATTCCTCCAGTCATGTTCCCATCCTATATTCTGTGGTGGTGGTGGTGGTGGTAGTGGGGTGGGTGGGTTGGGGGGAGTGTTGCTGTAGATTGTTGAATTTTCACAATCCAGTTGATGAATGACCTGTTCGCTGATTTTTCTTTGTTCACACCACCTCTCTCTCTTACTCACTCACCTTTTCTCCACTTCTTGCACTTTTCCTCTTACTTAGCGGGATTGAGTACATTAAGCTGATTATCAGCTCGTTTTAGCTCCATCATCCACACCTACAGTTTGTCATGTCTCACTTTGATGAGTATGTATATTGGCTGGGGGCTACAACATGGACCCTCAGTCCTGATTTGTCAGATTAGTTCCCAACACAACTCCCCAAGGATTCACCATCCATGTCTTATTGTCTGTCTCACACACAGGCAGAATACAGTTCATGCATCCATCCTACCCTGCAGGCAGCAGAATTTCTCCCACCAGGGCTTTAAATGGGCAAGAAACCTCCTGTTAGACTTTGTTGCTGGCTAATGTTAGCCCCTGGCTTTGAGCTGGGTGATGGCTGAGGGTCTGAGATGTGATGATGATGCTGAAAGAGAGAAGAAGG
>NC_051452.1:4446114-4451043 GCF_001649575.2 Kryptolebias marmoratus | reverse complement strand
AGACATCAACGAGGAATCAAGGCTGGGTCGTTGCAGATGGAACCGGAACCAGACTGGAACGTCAGGCAGACAGGAACTCACTAAGAGGACGAATACAAAAACACAGGTAAGTAAATCTGTAACTTTACAGGCAGGTTACTGAGCTGGCTCGAAGACTTTACCACGAGGTAAGCAATGCTCCAGCGCTGATCTGGTTCCCACCACAGCCTTAAATACAGCAACTCATCTGATGCCTCATCTCCTTCAGGTGTGCAAAGGACCTGCCTGACTCCACCAGTAGGAGGAGCCAAGCATGTCCACCAGGAAGTGTCAACAAAATCACCGATTACAACACAGATGAGTTCAGGAATTTGAGTCTAAATGGTTGAATGAAACTGGATGCTTACTTGAAGAAACGAGGAGTCTACCGGGGGGTCCGAGGCAGAGATGAATGATGGGGGGGTGTCTTGAGGGTATCCAGGAAGCATCAAGTCCAGCACACTAGTGGGTTTGAAAGCCAGTCAACACAGTGGAGAGCGGAGCAGGTTCAAACGACGGAGGAAACTGGAGTGAGGAGCCTGAAGCCGCCAGCCAAGGTTTGTGAGATCCAGGGTTTGAGCTGAAGGATTGCAGGAGACTGTTTCTTAGTGATGGGACATCTGAAGCCAGGCTTCGAGGCGTGTACAGAGTAAAAAGGGGGCGTGTCCAATGAAGCCCTGCTTCGAAACTTGTGTCAGATTGAGCAAAATCACGTGATCAACAACAAACGAGGCCTCGCATTATATCAGCCACGTCATTGCTTCACTTTGTGTATCGTTTTTCAAAATAAAAGCGGTATGAACCCTGTTGCTTCGTGGGTTGTAGTAGGTGTAGAGCAGTTTTCATCAGCATTGGATGAAATGGAGCCGTCAAAAAAAGAGAAACTTCTCATATCTGGGATATACATATTTGTAATGTTAAAAACCAGAACTGCCAGGAAGAGATGATTTTAAAAAAATTCTGTTTTTCGGGAAGCAAGTTTCAAGCTCAAAGTATTCAGAGTCTGCCCCAACAATCACTCAATTCCCAATACACTAAAGTACAACAAATCTTCATTGTCAAATAAGTCCATGACATAAAAGAAAACCCAACACAACCACTGATGGTCAAGGATTAGATTGGCTACAAATCATTTTAATAATTAAAACATGACAATTAAATAGGATTTAATTGATTCTCCTGTTACTAAACATGAGTTTGATGAAAACTTTGTGACAATATTGCATTTACAAGTTTTTGAAAGTATGATCCAACTGAGTGACAAAGCTGTTACAGTTTCACCAGCAGATGTCCCTAGTGAGTGATGAATGAAGCATTGAGTAATGAACCTTTTTGCAAAGCAAAGTGTTGGAAAGATTCATTGCTTCATGAGGCTTCATTTGCCCATCATTACTGTTTCTGCTGGAGGCAGGACTAGAATCCAGGTTCTTGCTAGAGGTTACCTTGAAGCAAGGAGCAAAAACACAAAGTCTAAAGGTGAGCAAAATTGGTTAAACACTAGATGCTTAGCGGACTAGAAGTTTACCACTGAAGGTAGCACTCTAGCATTGGAGGACTGGCTGCAAACTCCTCGTAAGCTCCACTGATGAGGGCAGATGATTTGCAGGTGTGTGAAAACACCAGCTGCAACCAGTGCTGCTGGCTGTGCTCCCTGGCACCATCTAGTGGAGAACTGAAAGAACTGACGAGTAGTGAAAACAGATCCCAACAAAGGCCCGGTCCCAATCCTCGCTCTACACCCTACACCCCTCTATGAAGTGTGTACTCAGTCGAAGTGCACAGAAGGGTACGTGTGCGCAGGTTACAAGCATGCAGACATTGGAGAATTGGGACAGTACAGGTTACATCATCGACTTGCATCTCTGCGTCGTAACTGCGGCGTCCAACATGGCAGGATTCACACCTGTACAGCAGAGTGAAACAAGAATTATTTCAATACTTTACATTTGAAAACTGCTTTTTTTTGTAACAGATGCAGCTTGCTCTGTCACCACTGCCATATTTCCACCTTCTAATTCAAAACCCTTTCATTGTCAATAAACATAATAAAAAAAACATTACAAACGTCACATGCAGCAATAAATTGTGGGTAAACACTTCGATGAAGTCAGCCTGGATGCGGGCTTCGCCAGAGGGCAGATGTAGTACACAAAGGGGGCGGGGCTAAAGAGCACTCCAGAGAATTGGGACACACTACGCACTCAAACCCTTCAACATTAACGCACATTTGAAGGACACGAGGGTGGAACGAGGGTGGAAATGTGAATATTGGGACCAGGCCAAAACGTCTTTTGTGGTATCAAATGATTGACAGCTGTCTTGTCCCGCCCCCTCGGTTTGCTGCTCATTTGGGCAAATTTAGTTCAGCCCAGAGTCAGCACAAGGCCTAAGGCTTTATCCAGCGTGAGTGGACTTACAATAACATGTCTCAAGCACAAGTGTACGTGGGCGTGGTTTGGTGTAGACTGAGATAAATGCGATAACGAGCAAGTTCAACATAAACGAGGTGGATTATTTAATTTCTTACCCGTTTTCCTTAATGTCTTTGAGGGAAAAACCAGAAGTGAAGAGGTTGGGGCGGATATCCAAAGGATATTTAAAAAAAGAAAGTTTTTTTGTGACCTGGTTTCCGTGAAAGTGCTGGCTAACAGCAAGTGTGGCTAACAAATCTTCAACAAGGTAGTTATTAACCTTTTCACATCCCAGAAAAATCATTTAAAAAAATCATCTTGAATAATAATATTTAAAACTCTTAATGCAGGTAAATGAAGTATTGGACAATTGACAGCTTCTGTGTAAGCTTGGTTTTTGGTAGTAGTTTGTTTTAAGGTCTTTTTGTCTTTTTGCTTAAAAAAGGACATAATATTAATTTCTAGCAGGTTTTGTTTATTTCATATTTGATGCTTCTGTTGTTGAAATCCAAACTTCAGCATTTTATTATATATTTGTTAGCCCACCCTACAAATATCACCACCGGCTGCCACTGCTTGTAGTTATCATCAGTCATTGATCTCAGAGACAGAGAAAGAGGCAAATGTCTTCTTCCAAGCTGGGCTAAAGGCCAAATGAGGCCAGTTCTTTCAATCATTTTTCAGGCTTATAATGTTTTACAAACTCTTCCTTAAAAAAGGACATACTGGTGTGAAAGAGCACTACATTAGCTAATATTAAACCTCTTCATTTGTGCATGACACCATTTGTTTATTTTGTTGCTAAACCAAACAACATGGTGCCAAGGCCGCTGAATATATCAGTCCACCTGCTTAGCGTCAGTTTAAAGGTTTGCTCAGCTCCCAGTAGACTGATACTTTTAGCAGCCTCTGTTCCACAGCATGTAATGATTTTTGCTCAGCACACACACAGTAACACAGACATGTTTGGTTGAGAGAACAGTGAGAAACTAAACAAAAGTGTACAGGTTTTATATTAGCCAATGTCACGTTCTTTTACACTAGTATGTTGTTTTTGAGAAAGACTTGTTTTATAAGCCTGAAAAATGATTTCATAGATGGCCGCCACAGCCAACATCTATTTGTTTAGATACATTGGAACTGAGACTTTAAACCACTGTCATAAAGAGGGAGACTTACACTCTTTACTCCTTAAACATGAACTGTTTTGGATTTATACACTGAATAGTTTACCTCCGAAAAGTTTAAAAGACAAGTTTGATATTTTCTAAGGGCTCTTCAGTGATTTCACCTCTTGTATTTCTGTCCACATTTTGTCATCTATTATTTACTGGATGGTGTTTAATATTTATTTAATGATATTTAAAGCAGGTATTTGTCATTAGAATGAAGTGTGGGTATTTAAAGATGGCCACTCTGTATTCAGAGATTGTTATTCTGAAGAAAATTGTTATTCTGAAGAAAATGTGGATCCACTCATTGTTCTTCATTATTACTACTTTTTTAATTTGTTACCCATTCCAGTAATCTTTGCTGATGTGTTTTATTATTTTTTTTCTGTTGATTGCCACAGCCAATTTAGTTAAAAAAACATACCCACAGAAAAATTACTATAACTCAACAATTTTACAAATATTGACCTACAATTTGGTGTGTTAGCTGAGACTGGTCCACAATACATATTCTGAGTGCTGATTATGATTATGATTAGTATCATGGTATCATTTGTTGTTTTGTTGACAGCAACTTTTATTTTTTCATTGAAAGATCTTTATTATGCCACTTTAACGTGGAGTTAACAGTTTTGACCTGGGGTTGTTCTGCCTCACCTGAATCATACATAATCTCACCTGTCATACAGTTGCACTGACGTTCATAAACTACTTGGTTCTCCTGATGTGTTTTCATGAGGAAGAGTTGAAGTCTGGCTAACGTTAGCTCTAGAGTGCTTTAAAAAAGACAGATGGTGTGTACTACTGGTGCCTAACTTTTTACCATTCATTATTTCCCATGAATCATGTGTCACCTGATCCTTTAAATCTGATCCAATCAGAAACAGTGCAGAGTGGCTCATGCCTACCTATGTCCTGTGGGTAATGTAGTTTATGTGAATCAGTTGTAGCGTACAGTTGGTGACACTGACCATGCATACCAGAAGGTTTATGGGAAGTAGCAGTACACGAAACACAAAAATTTAGAAGTTCCAGTACTGCATACCGGACCACTTTGAGTGCTGAGCAGAAAGTAACCCAGAACAGCCTAGTTCAAATTAGCATAGCTCAAACAAGCACACACACACACACACACACCTATTTACTGTACCAAATTGAGATTAGAGGCTGACATTTTCTCGGGAATCCCATGGGTCACGGGATTCCCGCAGGATTCCCGTGGGATGGGAGTCAACTTTACTGTTAATCACGTGATCGGTACGGTACAGGATAAAAACTTAACGGGAGCAGACGGGAGCGGTACCCAACCAAAAAAAAAAAAAAAAAAA
>NC_051452.1:4441941-4445278 GCF_001649575.2 Kryptolebias marmoratus | reverse complement strand
AGTACAGGAGCGGGAGTCGTACTTGATGGGAGCGGGATGGGAGTGGGAGTGACTTTACCAGGAGTGGGACGGGACAGGAATTTATTTTTACTTTGGCCTGGGATTGGGACAGGACAAGAATTTTTTCTGTGGGAGTGGGACAGGACAGAAGTGGAAATCCACTCCCGTGTCATCCTCTAATTGAGATATAATAAAAGAAACTAGGATTTTGTTTGGTATATCTGTCTATCTTTCTGTCTATTAGTCCATTGATCCTTTTTCTGCTGCTTATCCATAGTTGGTTTGTGGATCCAACAGGTCCAGGAGGGAAACCCAGACATTCCTCTCCTGGGGGATCCCAAGGTATTACCAAGCCAGAGAGTATACATAATCTTCCCAGCGAGTTCTAGGTCTACTCCCTGTGGGATGTGCTTGGAAGACCTCCAAAACAAGGCGTCCATTAGGCCTTCTTTCCTTTGTCCTGTGTTAAAACATCCACCAGCTTCCTCCTCTCCTGTAATGGCACCATCTCCACTCATCAATAATGCAGATGGGGTAAATGCACGAAGCCATGCTGCCCCGTGAGACCAATAGAACTGATGTTTCCCTGCAGATGGCTGAGCAGAAAGAGGAGATTTGTATGGGTTTGTGTTTGTTTATCCCCAAACCTGACCCCTTTGCTGGAAACACGTGTCTGAATATGCACAGGGAATATTGTGTGAGGGGGTTAATGCCACATGGTGCATTCCATCTCAGTACAGAATAGACAATATGAAGAAAGTAGCTGACAGCAGAGGGACACCACACTCTCACATGCATGTAGCAGCAGACACGTCACATGATCATGTGAGCATACAGGATGAGTGAAGAGGAATTGGAATTCCAGGAGAAAAGGGTAAATAGTTTAGATTTAGACAAAATGATAAACTATTTGAGTGAATGTGTGTGTGTGTGTGTGTGCGTGTGGTGGTGGGTAGAGTGTGTTTATGAGTGCTACACTTGAATGTTTCCGTCCAGAAAGAACTACGTGTTTATGTGGGAGGAGTTCTGAGAACAATGATGTGTCCTCATCTCTCCTCGGTGTGTGTGTGTGTGTGAGGAGTGGTGGACTCTTACACGTGGCTGTGAAACACAAAGGTGAGCTCTTTTCTTTATTTTTGTCTCTGTAGATTCCTCCAGTCATGTTCCCATCCTATATTCTGTGGTGGTGGTGGTGGTGGTAGTGGGGTGGGTGGGTTGGGGGGAGTGTTGCTGTAGATTGTTGAATTTTCACAATCCAGTTGATGAATGACCTGTTCGCTGATTTTTCTTTGTTCACACCACCTCTCTCTCTTACTCACTCACCTTTTCTCCACTTCTTGCACTTTTCCTCTTACTTAGCGGGATTGAGTACATTAAGCTGATTATCAGCTCGTTTTAGCTCCATCATCCACACCTACAGTTTGTCATGTCTCACTTTGATGAGTATGTATATTGGCTGGGGGCTACAACATGGACCCTCAGTCCTGATTTGTCAGATTAGTTCCCAACACAACTCCCCAAGGATTCACCATCCATGTCTTATTGTCTGTCTCACACACAGGCAGAATACAGTTCATGCATCCATCCTACCCTGCAGGCAGCAGAATTTCTCCCACCAGGGCTTTAAATGGGCAAGAAACCTCCTGTTAGACTTTGTTGCTGGCTAATGTTAGCCCCTGGCTTTGAGCTGGGTGATGGCTGAGGGTCTGAGATGTGATGATGATGCTGAAAGAGAGAAGAAGGTGAAAGGCGAAGGGTCTTGGAGAGGAGGCGAGCCCACATCTGAATGGACAGAAAGAAACAGAGCTTAAAGATGTCACAAGGAGGAGGAGAGACACAGTCAGAGTGGAATATTTTCACATGCCTGGCTGCTCTCTACAGACAGCACACCTCCTCCACTCCAAACCAACACACACACACACACACACCATATCCCTTCCTGCCAGCCTGACTGTGTGGACAGGCAGGCGGAGCGGCCCTTTGTTTGACACATAGCTGCACACAAAGCATCCAGCCTTTGCTGCAGAGTCTCTTATCAGGACCACTTCTGATTGGTTGAAGCTAGATTTTTTGATGGTGCTGGACTATAGTACTAAAATTAAATTAAATTGAAGGCCTAGCATTTCCTGAAGAAATTCATATTCCCCACCACTTTTCAAAAGTTTTAGACAAAGATCACCTGATGTTAAGAACTGACGGAGTTGTAGCCACTTTGGTCAAACCTTGAAAATAATGTTATCACATATAACATTACGCTAAGAGTATGTGTTATGCATGACTCTCAGCTACTGCCACATAAACCTTTAGCTCAATACATGTAAAATTGACTGAGTTATAGACATTTTCGTGTTTTTTTTTTCAAGTTTAATGGATGTTGGTGTTCATCAAGATATAACTAAAAACCGGACTGGAAGTCAGAAGTCAAAATATACAAGCTTCTAGTAGCTAACTTCAGTACAAATTTTAAGTCCCACCGCTCCATGTAAACAAATGAAATAAATAAAAAAACACTTTGTCAGGTGTTGATTTTTGTAGGTCTTACCTTGCTGCTGTATGTCTAAATATGCATGTGCATTTTTTTCAATATATTTAGTTTCATTTCATTTTTGTTGAGGTTTTTAAAAAAGGGTAATTTGACAGATATTTACTATGGATACACCTCATTGTTATTGTCTGTGGTTCATTATGGTCACCATAGTAACTGCACACCTGTGTGTCTCACTTCCTGACTGCCAAAATAATGAGAGAAACATAAATTGCAGAATAAAAAGTAAGTTTCAAACAGTTGTTATGTAAAAGCTACTAGTCAGAGCTTAAATATTCTTCACTTGTGAGCAGCAGAAGACTGATGGTCACACATAAACTTTTATGTTTTTGAAGTGTTTTTGTGTAGGAGATATGCAAGTGAAAAAAGACTGTTCACTGCCAATTTTAAAGAGAATATTTTGAGCTAAGATATATAATTGAATTTGTGGAAGCTTGGCTGCTGTGGTCGGTCTGTGTTCTGGGGGTATTTGAATAAAAACGGTAAGTCTTATCGCTGTGACAGAAGATAGATTCTCTATTTTTTATAGAAAAATTTGTAAATGATGATGATTAATAATATTGGACAAAGTGTTCCCTCGCCCGGACGCGGGTCACCGGGGCCCCACTCTGGAGCCAGGCCTGGAGGTGGGGCACGTTGGCGAGCGCCTGGTGGCCGGGCTTTCACCCATGGAGCCCGGCCGGGCATAGCCCGAAGAGGATACATGGGTCCCCCTTCCTATGGGCTCACCACCTATGGGAGGGGCCAAAGGGGTCGGGTGCAATGTGGGATGGGTAGTGGCCGAAGGCGGGG
>NC_051452.1:4440416-4441672 GCF_001649575.2 Kryptolebias marmoratus | reverse complement strand
GGTTGGACACTCTTTCACTCTGGAGTTGTCCCCGGTGAGAAGTGCAGAGCAGGAGTGGGCATACTTGTTGCCCCCCATCTTGGTGCCTGTACGTTGGGGTTTACCCCGGTGAACGAGAGGGTAGCCTCCCTCCGCCTACGTGTGGGGGGACGGGTCCTAACTGTTGTTTGCGTTTATGCGCCGAACAGCAGTTCAGATTACCCACCCTTTTTGGAGTCCTTGGAAGGGTTACTGGAGAACGCCCCTCCTGGGGACTCCTTTGTTCTGCTGGGGAACTTCAACGCTCACGTGGGCAATGACAATGAGACCTGGAAGGGTGTGGTTGGGAGGAATGGCCCCCCCTGATCTGAACCCGAGCAGTGTTCTGTTGGACTTCTGTGCTCGTCATGGATTGTCCATAACGAACACCATGTTCAAACGTAAGGGTGTCCATATGTGCTCTTGGCACCAGGACACCCTAGGTCGCAGTTCAATGATTGACTTTGTTGTCGTTTCATCTGATCTGTGGCCGCATGTTTTGGACACTCGGGTGAAGAGAGGGGCGGAGCTGTCAACTGACCACTACCTGGTGGTGAGTTGGCTCCGATGGTGGGGGAGGATGCCAGTCAGACCTGGCAGGCCCAAACATATTGTGAGGGTCTGTTGGGAACGTCTGGCAGAGTCTCCTGTTAGGCGGAGCTTTAACTCCCACCTCCGGGAAAACTTCGAACATGTTCCGGGGGAGGCGGGGGACATTGAGTCCGAGTGGGCCATGTTCCGTGCCTCCACTGTTGAGGCGGTTTATCAGAGCTGTGGTTGCAAGGTGGTTGGTGCCTGTCGTGGCGGCAACCCTCGAACCCGCTGGTGACATGGGGGGTAAGGGATGCTGTCAGGCTGAAAAAGGAGTCCATTTCGGGCATTCCTGGCCTGTGGGACTCCAAAAGCAGCTGACGGGTACCGGCAGTCCAAGCGGCTCAGGTGGTCGCTGAGGCAAAACCCCAGACATGGGAGGAGTTCGGAGAGGCCATGGAGAATGACTTCCACTTCGAGGCGATTCTGGTCCACCATACGGCGTCTCAGGAGGGGAAAGCAGTGCAGCACCAACACTGTTTATAGTGGGGGTGGTGTGCTTCTGACTTTGACTCAGGAAGTTGTGGGTCGGTGGGCAGAATACTTCGAAGACCTCCTCAATCCCACCAGCAAGTCTTCCATTCAGGAGGCAGAGCCTGAGGACTTTGGGTTGGGCTCTCCAATCTCCGGTGCTGAGGTCACCGAGG
>NC_051452.1:4432480-4438858 GCF_001649575.2 Kryptolebias marmoratus | reverse complement strand
TAGGCTGCTGCCCCCGCGACCCGACCCCGGATAAGAGGATGGATGGATGGATGGATGGATGGATGGATGGATGGATGGATTCTCATTCATCCAGGACAGTGCAAATACAAAAGGAAAGCAAACTGTCTTCTACTACAGAATAAAAGTCAAGTTGCTTTGTTTTTATGTATTTGAAAATTGACTGATAGCTACATTTGTGTTAGCTAATGTCAGCTGGGTGTGGTAGCCATCTTAAATTGGATTAACTGTTTCGCTAACAGTCACTGGTTTGACTACAACAGTTAATGCTACGGTTTTAAGCAAAGTTTTTGTTCAATAAATAACACCTGAAGTATGTGTTGGGAATTAGTTTCTGCTTCTACAACTCCAAATGTTAGCACAATTTTGCTCCAACTGGCTCAATTCTAGCCACATTTGTGTGTTCAGCTGGCTGTGGTAAACATTTTGAAATGGATTGACTTGTAATGATTTGGGTTTTGTTTTTGTTTTCTTTTGGATTTCTTTTGCATTTGTTTTCTTGTTTGTGTCTGTTCCCGGTGCCTCAGTCAGTATTCACTTCCCCTCTGTTTGCCCCTGATTATCTGCCAGGCCCATCTCCACCTGTAAGTTATTGTAATCACTCACCTGTGCCCACTTCCCATAATTATCCCCTGTGTATATAACCTGGTCATTTTCTCCACCACCCCACTGGATCATTGTTGTTCTGTTCTGTGTTCTGCATTGTCTCGTCCTGCCATGCCCTGCCCCCTTTGTTTGGATTTTTTGTTATTGTTACCTTTGCTGCCACGTCAGCCCTTTTTGTTTTTCCGGTTTGTTTAAGGAATAAATTAGTTTCTTTTTAAACATGATTCTGCGCTCTGGATTTGCCTCTGTCTCCCCTCGTCATGACATGACTACAATAACTGGTCAGTTTTAAATTGACATCCTGAAAGTTTCTTTAAAATCTGCCTATTGTTTTATGAGATATTTTGCCAACAGTTGAGTCCAAACAGTTATTGGCAGCATTCTAGAGTTTTTACACAATTTTTTAGCACTCAGAGTGTCTGCTGTATGGTGGTCGACACATGCAAGTGTCAAAATAGGCCACAAACACATAAATGATGCAAACTCCAAAACACACAAACAAAAAAACTGAAAGCAAAGAAAAAATATAGCAAAAGAAAAGTGCTGCAATCACAGAAAAAAAACACCAGCAAGTAAGAAAAAAGGTACAAAGATGTTTTGCTGTGTATTTAGCCGTTTGTTGTGCATTTGCACTTGTTGGCCACCGTAGTGTTGGGCATCAGTCTCAGCTACTACCACACCAAAGTTGTAGCATGCACCCAATGATTACATTGGTTAAAATATTTTGTTGAGTATCCACACACCAGCCCAATAACTCACTCTGGGCAACTCCAAATTAGGAAAGAGACAAGCCCCTCTCCAGGAGTTGGATTCCTGAGACCAAGCTGCGTGTAGAGGTAAGCCCCTATCGCTCAACCCCACACACAAGCTCTGGCTCCTTACCTGCCAGTGAGGAGACATTCCATGTCCCTACAGCTAGTTTATGCTGCAGAGAATCAACACAGCCAGGTACCCTCCCTCACCTGCCACCCAGCTCACATGGCACCCGACCTTGATGGTCCCCCTTGCAGGTGGTGGGCCTATGTGGAGGTGGCATCCTTCTCTCCTTCAGGCTTGGCCTGGCCAAACCCCAGGAGCCCAGGCTCAACCACCAGGCGTTCCTCCCCTTGGCCTGGCTCCAGGGGGGTGCCCCGGTTTCCCTTTTCCAGGCGAGGTACACTGATGCTTCTGTTGTACAATGTGAAAGATTTTTGTAAAAGCTTCACACTCAAACTTCAGCAGTTGTGTAAAGAGTTGAAAATAGGGACAAAAAATAAAGGAAACAAAAATGTAGTCATTTAAGGGCATTAAGACAATTCTTGACCTTTTTTGAACAACTCATTGCTCCAAATTTTCAAACTGAAATCCTTGTTTAGTTTTCTGTGGTGTCCCAAATTTTTTAAAAAGGGTAGCCATGTGGGGGGTACTAATAATCTTAGGGTAGCACACCAATCACCGTATGATACAGGCTTACTTCGGTTTCTTATTTTACAGTTGATGTAAATAACTGGAGATCAGCACAGTCACTACTCAACTCATTAAAGCTTGTCCTTTTCTCTCTCCACATTCATCTTCAAAAATATAGCATTCTACCTCAATTTTATTTTAAAGAGAATACTAAACACCTTAGATCATTATATAACTTTTCTGCATGGGGGTGAATTGGTGAGGGACTAAAGAAATGAGCAAAATAAGTGTCTGGCTCTGATAAAGAGACACCATATAGCTTTATATAAGCAGCTCTGCAGTTACTGTAAGCTTCAAATTCCCATAAGCACATTTATGATCTACAGCCCACAGTCCAACTTCAAGAATAATAATATCTATTACACAGATAAATGACCCTGGAGAACTACACCACTGAGATTTCATTAGAACTCAGAAAACTAATACCCAGAATTTCGAAGAGTCAGTTTGTGGTACTGCATCATTGCAGCACATGTTGGAGCTCATGTGTCATGTTTTATTAGTTATACCCATAATTCCCTTGGAAGTAAAAACTTTGACACTAGCTCAGTTCAAACACCTTTAGTATGTGTCTGATGCTGCAGAACCCAGGTACTCTACTCTGTCCATATGTGATACAAATGGACCTACTGTTGTGCAGAGACAAGTCCTGAGCACTCCTAATGCAGCAGTGTGTGGCAATCTCACAAAGCACACTATTTAATAGCTAGTAGTATAGTATGTTCACCATCATGGAAATATACAAGTATAAAACTCGTGATTCATTTTAAATGTGTAAACGTTAGAAAAATTGGAGTCACTTTCTCCCGATGGTGCGTACAGTTTCAATGCCCATGTGCACTCAGGTGAGAACCAAGAATCAGATAAATTATGTTTATTCTTTCTAAACAATAACTTAATGAGAAAGGATCTGAACTGTTGCGGCTCCATGAAAGATTGATAAACTCTTGAAACAGAACAAGAATGAGACTGGAATTGGATGGAGAAATTAGATAACAGGCAACAGTCTTACTTTGAAGGGACCAGGTTGTCCACCAGGGAGAGGTGAGAGAGATCCAGGGTTGTGGGTAGGAATTCAAGGTAGTGAGAGGGTTCTTCTGTCTGGACTGGTGGAACTTAAAACAGGGATGGCTAGATCTTTGCTGGGCAGGCAGATAGTACACTGAGGAGTGGTTTCCAGTCTTGAGAGGCAATCCAGGTGAAAACACGGTGAGCTTGAGGATGACACAGATAACCTCAGAAGGAAACCACACAGAAAGGTTCCTGGAGGGATAACCTAAAAAATCAGTACACATGAAATAATTACAAGGGACAAAAGGAGAAAGCATTAGAGCTTGCAGAGGCTAGACCAGGGGTGGGCAATCCTGGTCCTTGAGGGCCACCATCCTGCATGTTTTACTTCTTTCCTTGGTCCAACACACCTGATTCAGTGGATAAATCACCTCTTCATGTTCTGCAAAAGCCTGTTAGTCACCCATTGATTCAAATCAGGTGTGTTGGAGCAGAGAAACAAGTAAAACATGCAGGATGGAGGCCCTCGAGGACTAGGATTGCCCACCCCTGGGCTAGACGTTACCATGTGGAACGATAACACTCCAGCAAAGAGTGACTGGTGGCCTGCTCCTCTTAAACAGCTCAAGAGACAAGGCTGACGAGCTGCACCTGTGTGGAGACACACCTGCAGTTAATGCACCCTGCCCAGCAGCAAGCCTCCAGGATACCCTCCGGTTGAAAACCTGTCTGAAACAGAATTAACCAGACACACCCTGCTCCCTGACAGCACTTTAAAAACAACACTGTATACCAGCAAATAAAAACACGAGAGGTAAAACACAAAATTCCAAAACAAGAATAAAAAATATAAAATCTAAGAAAACATAATCAAAGCAATAAAATGGTTAAAGCCATAAAACAATAAAAGCCACTGTCTTAAACTGAGTTAAAAGCCAAAGGGAAAAAAAATGTGTTTTAAGAAGAGATGAGGTAAAAACAGGAAATGAGTAAGCCTGTCAGGTCTTTCCACAGTTTGGGGACAGGGACTGAAAACGCTCGGCCTCCTCTTTGACTTTGGGAACCCCAAAAGCAACTAATCTGCTGACCTGAAGGGGTATGAGGGAACATACAGATGGATCAAGTTGGACAGATAATGTGCGATAGAACCATGTAGTCATTCGTGCTGCCTGTCTCTTCAAACTTTGATTGTGTTCCAGTTGTTTGTCATTCAAATTGCTGACTCCCTGGAGTTAGCAAAGATCAAAAAGACATTTCATCTGATATCTCCCATCTTCTGCTTGTACCTTCCATATGTCACTGGATCAAAACGATCTTGGTACTTGATCCTGGCCTTAGAACAAGAGGGTTTATTGGCTGATTTTCGACATTGCTCAACTCAACTGCTTTCAGCTCTTGCCTGTCAAGATGGTACAGTGAATGTGCAAACGTCATTCTCTTGTGAAGCTATTGTAGGGCCCTACATCAGAGTTTGGGCTATTTCTGCATTAATAGCCCAATACAATTGACTGTTTCACCAGTATCTGAAAGGAAACCCAGATGTCTCTTTCTTGATCTTATCAGACCAAGAGTGGTCATTGATCAAGCTTCCCCCTTTCTCTGAACCCCAAGACAGCTATAAACTAATCCCTTTTGTTGACTCTAACCAAGATTTACACGCCCAGCAGCTCTCAACACTGACAAAACAGCAACCAATGGTGTCAATTCTGTGTTTGATTGAATTTACGCTCTGAAAACAAATCGCACCAAGGCCTGTTTAAACTCAAACTGATAAAGTCTTGGTTTCTACAGGCATCAAAAAAAAAAAATTAGCACATCCTTTCAGGACCGGAAAGAAAGTCCCACATTGCCTCCTTGTGGGGAATTCAAAGTTCTTGTTAACCTTTTTTAGACTACCTGATCAAACGTGCATTTTCTAACCTGTTAAAAATAATTTTCTTCCCTGTAATCTTCATGTTAAACTGTGATATTGTACCTAACATTTCTATTTTCATTTACAAGAATGACTACAGGTTCTTATTTTGAAATATATAAGGTTCACATTTTTCAGCTTTAACGGTTTTTATCTATATTTTCTGTTTTGCTTTCATTCATTTGCATATCAGATGACATGCGAGAATATTATTTTACTGTGATCTAGCATAGCATATTACATATGTCTTTAAGTAAAACCCAACCAGTATTATAAATTCAGAAATGTTGCAACAAGTTTAGAAGCATGTAAAGTGCTTTCTTCCAGTGCGCATTAACCATGATTTATTTATTTCTAAAGGCTTAACTCCATTTGAGAAAAAGTGAAACTAGTTACTGATCAAATCTTCTTTTAATTAGTTTAAGTTCACATCCAAGTATGTGTTATTTCTATTGGTTGAATACCCACTGAAACGCCCACCTTCTTTTATGAACAGCAGCCGTGATTGGACTGTCATTTTTATCTTCGTACGTTTAGTTGTGATCCTTGTGTTTTTCTGCTTCGCTGTTTTGATCATATTTTTCCCTTCGAGTCAAATTTTCCATTGTTAAGGTTTCCCAATTTATTTTGGTGGTCATAACTGACGTTAATTTAGGAAAGGTTAGTGAAGTTAAGTGAAATTAATCAGAACTTTAGTTGAACGTCTGATCGTCTCTGTGAGACCCAAAGACTTCTCGACTTCTGTCACCACAGCCCAGCTTTGGATGTCTACCTGCACATCCAGCCAGCCACCACAAGAACAAAATAGCTGCCTGTTGGACCACCAGAAACCGGCCTGAAGGTTCTGCTCAGCTCCTGATAACTGAAGGCATTCTGGAGACAAAATCTCTCGAACATCTTTCACCAAACTTTGGCCTAAAATTCCCAGCTGGTACCAAATGCAGCGGCTGAGAAAAGTCAACTATCTGTGGGAAAAACCCTCCAAACATTCTGATGGTGCATTTCTGGTGAAACAGGCTACAGGTCTTTGGCTCTAATTTATTAATGTTTCCACTCCAGTTTGCCTCAATCCATACTAATTATCGTCACTTCGCCCTCACGCTAAAGGTAACTTTTCAAACCCCTTCTTGCCTCTTTTTTTTTTTTTTTTTTTTTTTTCTGCTCCTGGTGGAAGGCGGACGTGTTTCTTTTCTCTCTGTCTCCTTGTGCCCCCGCCTTTCCTTTTTCGAAGCCTCTTTTTACATATTTTCCAAAAATGTAAGGAATATGGATCTGATCAGCTGGTTTCTCAACGCAATTGATACAATTTCCTCGACTGGGTGAAGGAGAGTCCAGTCTCGGGATATGTCTCGCTGGATATACAGTGGATTCCTGGCAGGAGTGGA
>NC_051452.1:4428487-4431446 GCF_001649575.2 Kryptolebias marmoratus | reverse complement strand
ATTTAGCCTTCCTGTACACTTAGCTTAGTTACTGTACAATTAGTTATCATATTCACTGTTAGCTAGATTCTTTGTGCCTTGGTTTAGTAATATCATGTTTTAGTAGTTTAGTTATCCTGTACCTTTGTTAGCATTGTCATGTTTTAGTAGTTTAGATGTCCTGTACCTTTGTCATGTTTTAGCTTAGTTATCTTGTCATGTTCTGTAACTCTGTCTGTAATTTTGTTCTTGTGTTGTAAAGCACTTTGAGTCGCCTCGTGCTGAAAAGTGCTATATAAATAAATGTACCTACCTACCTACCTCAAAGTTTTAACTTTTTCAATTTAATCTGACTCTCCTGTTCAAGTTTTATGCTGATTCAACACCTCATGTCAATATTTTGGTACCAAATTTAAACATTCAGTAATTTTCATAGCCTACTATAACTTGTAATATATTTGTTTGGTCAAAGAATGTCACATAAATGGTGCAAAACTTAATTCAGTTGTGTGTGTGTGTGTTCTAATATAATTACGAAATTACTCTGAAGCGAACAACTCATGGTTTAGGGTAACTTAACTTTTTGAGACTGATAAACATAAATCCTAGATTTATATAATATTTCCCCCTGTCCCTGTCATGATGAAGCTTAGAGGCTCATAGGCAGGCACAATTACAGACAGAGGAATGTTCAAAAGGTTTATTATTTAACAAGGGACTGGGGCGAGTGGTTGGGTTCGGGGTCTGGTTCCGCACTAGGAGGTAAGAGCAGAAGATTAATATTCAGCAGGGCCAAGTAAAAAGAGCAGAGTAAATGTTTCCACTGAATGCGGTGGTTTACGGTTCAGAAGGAGTCAGTCAGTGCAGGGCTGTGTCCTGGTAGGTAGCGACAGGGAAGCGTTGGAGGGTGGACAGGCAGACAATTGGTTGGTAAGGCGACTAACCCTAACCCGGAGACGACTAGGAGTTGACTGGAGGTCTGGGGAACGACCGGCAATGAGGAACTGAGAGGAGAAAACAAGTCAAAGGGTTAATGCTGCCAAGAATCAAATAGAGCTCAGAGAGTGCTTGAGAAAGCCTGATTACCACTGAACGTGAGTAACGGAACCTGCTCCTCCTTTAAACTCCTGCTGATTACCTCCTGATGAGGAACAGCTGGGAACCAGACCTGCCTGTCGCACCCTGCACACACACAGCTCTGCACTGAACCTTTGAGGATATGACAGTCCTAGGGTGGTGTACCGTGTTAAAATCTTATGAACTGTTAACGATTCATATTGCCTCTATCATGTTGCATGGACCCTCCTACACTATGTATTACTGTACATACACATTCAGTCAGAATATAAAAGAAAACATTTGTGATGAAACAGATCACACATATGTAAACAAACATATCAGGGCATTAGTTGCTTATAAGACTGTCTTGCTCGGGGGCTGGACATTTATGGGAGTGGTCATTGTATCCACCCCCTGCCCCACCTCCCTGGTGGCCCCACTGTTGGTTTCAGCTTTATTAAAACTAGTGAACCTCTCTCCATTTTTATTTCCTTCAAATCACACACACCAGCATGGCCACCTCCAACTGGTAGCCCCTCAGGCTGGTTTTGATCAATACTTTTATTATTTTAACTCTTAAATATTCGTTTTGAAATGAGCTGAACAGTGGAGTGAGTGGTAAAGTGGGCCGTTTCTTCCTCAGCATTCTGAATGTTGTTCCACCCCTCTTTCACTGAAGTGTTTCCATTCATTATGTGCAGTGACATTGTTTGTGTGAAGCACACTGGCGTTCAGCCAACAGCTTTTGCGAGACCAGCCCTGCTACTTAATTGACATCGTAAAGTAACTTTGTTTTGGCACAAAAGCTCTTATGTGGGCTTTGTCACTATTAGATTGACCAGAAAGGCCAGTGAACCTGATAAAAAGGGATTAGGAGGAGTGTGTTGCTTGGAAAGTTTATCAAGTGTGCCACAGCAGCTTGTGGTAGAGTTAGTAAAGGCCTGACTAGTCTAGCATTGGTTAGGCAGAAGGACAAACCAGTAATTAATGGAATGCTGAAAGGTTATGCTTAAAACCCACTTTCACAACAAGAGCTCTGGAACATTGTGCAAACAGCTCCTAATCAGCAGCAAACAGTACAGGAACCTGCTGCTCCCACCTACAGTTCAGCAGAGCCTTTGGAAACAGTTGGGTGTACCTTCACTATGTGAAGCTACCCACTGTGAAGGTTTAGTTGACAGAGCTGGACATGTGCTTCTGTCCACACCAAAAAGAAATACATGTCGTTTTTAGATGCTTTTTGTTAGCCTGTTAGTTTTTAGCTTTACATAGAGATTTACTTCAGGACTGTACAAACCGGATTCCAAAAAAGTTGGGACAATAAAAAAAAGTGAATAAAAACTGAATGCAATGATGTGGAGGTGCCAACATCTAATATTTTATTCAGAATAGAACACAAATCACAGATCAAGAGTTTAAACTGAGAGAATGTATCATTTTAAGGGAAAAATATGTTTCAAAATTTTATGGCGTCCACAAATCCCAAAAAAGTTGGGACAAGGCCATTTTTACCACTGTGTGGCATCCCCTCTCTTCTTCTTACAACACTCAACAGACGTCTGGGGATAGAGGAGACCAGTTTCACAATTTAGAAATAGGAATGCTCTCCCATTCATGTCTAATACAGGCCTCTAACATGTTGTTCTAGAACCTGAACATAGGTCTCTGCATTAATGGTGCCTTTCCAGACATGCAAGCTGCCCATGCCACAAGCACTCCTGCAACCCCATACCATCAGTGATGCAGGCTTCTGAACGGAGCGTTGATAACAACTTGGGTTATCATTGTCCTCTCTGGTCCGGATGGCATGGCGTCCCACTGTCAAATTGTGACTGGTCCTGGGCTGCTGGCGGTGGGATCGCCGTTCTAAGCTGGCTCAGGTTCCCCCGAGCGGCCGGCACTGGTGGGGGGGGGGGGGGGG